>NC_041409.2:32832649-33087649 GCF_900747795.2 Erpetoichthys calabaricus | reverse complement strand
GTGTGAAAAAACTATTTGCCCCCTTCCTGATTTCTTATTCTTTTGCATGTTTGTCACACAAAATGTTTCTGATCATCAAACACATTTAACCATTAGTCAAATATAACACAAGTAAACACAAAATGCAGTTTGTAAATGGTGGTTTTTATTATTTAGGGAGAAAAAAAAATCCAAACCTACATGGCCCTGTGTGAAAAAGTAATTGCCCCCTGAACCTAATAACTGGTTGGGCCACCCTTAGCAGCAATAACTGCAATCAAGCGTTTGCGATAACTTGCAATGAGTCTTTTACAGCGCTCTGGAGGAATTTTGGCCCACTCATCTTTGCAAAATTGTTGTAATTCAGCTTTATTTGAGGGTTTTCTAGCATGAACCGCCTTTTTAAGGTCATGCCATAGCATCTCAATTGGATTCAGGTCAGGACTTTGACTAGGCCACTCCAAAGTCTTCATTTTGTTTTTCTTCAGCCATTCAGAGGTGGATTTGCTGGTGTGTTTTGGGTCATTGTCCTGTTGCAGCACCCAAGATCGCTTCAGCTTGAGTTGACGTACAGATGGCCGGACATTCTCCTTCAGGATTTTTTGGTAGACAGTAGAATTCATGGTTCCATCTATCACAGCAAGCCTTCCATGTCCTGAAGCAGCAAAACAACCCCAGACCGTCACACTACCACCACCATATTTTACTGTTGGTATGATGTTCTTTTTCTGAAATGCTGTGTTCCTTTTACGCCAGATGTAACGGGACATTTGCCTTCCAAAAAGTTCAACTTTTGACTCATCAGTCCACAAGGTATTTTCCCAAAAGTCTTGGCAATCATTGAGATGTTTCTTAGCAAAATTGAGACGAGCCCTAATGTTCTTTTTGCTTAACAGTGGTTTGCGTCTTGGAAATCTGCCATGCAGGCTGTTTTTGCCCAGTCTCTTTCTTATGGTGGAGTCGTGAACACTGACCTTGATTGAGGCAAGTGAGGCCTGCAGTTCTTTAGACGTTGTCCTGGGGTCTTTTGTGACCTCTCGGATGAGTCGTCTCTGCACTCTTGGGGTAATTTTGGTCGGCCGGCCACTCCTGGGAAGGTTCACCACTGTTCCATGTTTTTGCCATTTGTGGATAATGGCTCTCACTGTGGTTCGCGGGAGTCCCAAAGCTTTAGAAATGGCTTTATAACCTTTACCAGACTGATAGATCTCAATTACTTCTGTTCTCATTTGTTCCTGAATTTCTTTGGATCTTGGCATGATGTCTAGCTTTTGAGGTGCTTTTGGTCTACTTCTCTTTGTCAGGCAGCTCCTATTTAAGTGATTTCTTGATTGAAACAGGTGTGGCAGTAATCAGGCCTGAGGGTGGCTACGGAAATTGAACTCAGGTGTGATACACCACAGTTAGGTTATTTTTTAACAAGGGGGCAATTACTTTTTCACACAGGGCCATGTAGGTTTCGATTTTTTTTCTCCCTAAATAATAAACACCATCATTGAAAAACTGCATTTTGTGTTTACTTGTGTTATATTTGACTAATGGTTAAATGTGTTTGATGATCAGAAACATTTTGTGTGATAAACATGCAAAAGAATAAGAAATCAGGAAGGGGGCAAATAGTTTTTCACACCACTGTATATATATATATATATATATATATGTATATGTATATATATATATATATGTATATGTATATGTATATATATATATATATATATATATATATATATATGTATATGACAGCAACACTCATAACAATGACAACACAATTACATTGACAATCATGTTACGTTATTTTTAAAATTTTCCTTTACTTTTTCATAACCTCTTTAACACACTACTTCTCCGCTGCGAAGTACGGGTATTTTGCTATATATATATATATATTTATATATATATATATATATATATATATTTATTTATATATATATATATATTTATTTATATATATATATATATATATATATATGACAGCAACACTCATAACAATGACAACACAATTACATATATATATGTAGATATGTATATATATATATGTGTCAATCTATCTATGTATATATGTCTAGATATATATATATATATATATATATATATATATAGATATGTATATATATATGTGTATATATATGTAGATGTGTATATATGTAGATATGTAAATATTTATGTATATATATGTGTCTGTATATGTATATGTATATATGTATATATATGTGTGTGTGTGTATGTATATGTGTGTGTTTATGTATGTGTGTATATATATGTTGATATGTGTGTATATATATATATATATATATATATATATATATATATATATATATATATATATATATATATATATATATATATATGTGGATGTGTATATGTATATATATGTAGATATGTGTATATGTAGATATGTATATATATATGTATATGTATATATATGTTTATGTGTGTGTGTATATTCTGCGAGAATGAAAAAAAAAGCTAACCTTTACCAGTATCATAAGTTACACCGGCTGTTACAGACTGAAATCAAATTTATGTTGTTATTCTAAAATTGTAAGAATAAGAGCAGTTCACTTCTCGAAGTGGAGCCGTGCGGGATCGAACTCGCCACCCTCTGATTCCCAGTCAGGAGCTGATACCATTACGTCACCGCGGCGGTTGCTGTAAGAGTGTCAATGTGGCATGGTAACACGGCTTTTTTTTTTGTGTAGTTATATTTTTGAATAACAGCGCACGTGTTCTCTTATTTGTACCTTTTGTGAAAGTGTTTCTTTGATATATGGACTTCAGGCTTCATACGTTATATAGTTTATGCCTACATTTTGTCATTTACTATTAGAATATGAAAAACGTTTCTGTTTTAAAAATGTGTTTGCACAGACTACTGAATGGAACGGAACACACATGAAATGCGTGTATTCCAAATAACACTATATTATTTCCACTCTAAAACTCCACTTCAATCCCAGATAATCAAATCAAGGCAAGGCATGAGCTAGGAGAAATTCGTTCTAAGTCGGTGGGGGGATGGAATAGCTGGCTGCTAGTAGCTTTTATTTATCAGCACATTTAGATGACAAAGGACTCTAGCGGAGAGGTGCAAACGGATTTAAGACGCGATTTAAGGTGGGACGGATTTACGAGTTTTTTCGTAGGCTCTGGTAATTCTAGTGTTAAATAAGTTGCCCATGACAATCACATATCTCCCTTCAGGTTCATATATTATATCTGATACCACAAATGAGACTATTCTATGTATAAGAATTCCCACACCTCTAGTTTTCTTTGTAAAGCTGGAATGGAACATTTGGCCAGTCCAGTCTTTTTGTAACCAGAACTGATCCTTGCTTAATAAGTGGGTCTCCTGTAAAAATACTATTTTAGCGTTTAGACCTGTTAGGTGAGAGAATACTTTCTTTCTCTTTAATTTGTGATTCAGGCCTTTAACATTCCAGCTCAAAAAGTTAACTGTCCCGTCATGGACACATTGATTCTGAATTTTTGATGTCGTTTTGTAGTCTTAACTGAAAGTGAGACACCTTTGACCTTAATTTCCAATTTTCCCAGGAGTTTTGTTTTTGTGGATCTTATTGTTGTGTAGTATCTTCCAGTCTGCATTTTTTTTTTTTGTTCTTTATTTCGTCTTATACGATTTCTCGTATTAGAAATTTGTTAGTTTTCGCATACCCCTTGGGGTTAGAGCGCAGGGTCAGCCATTGTACAGCGCCCCTGGAACAATTACAGGTTAAGGGTCTTGCTCAAGGGCCCAGCAGAGTAGGATCTCTTTTGGCAGTGACGGGGATTCGAACCGGCAACCTTCAGGAGACCAGTGCAGATCCTTAGCCTCAGAGCCACCACTCCGCCCTAAATTATTGCCATGCAGCCTATTGTTACGTTGGTAATTATACAGTAATTATAAGGATTAAAAGGACAGATTAGAAATAGCTTGCTCTCTTTCTCTCTCCCCCCCTAGTCCCCCCCATTTTGTCTCCCCATGAGAGGCTGGACCCCACTTCACAAAGTCACAGTCCTCTGACATACCTAGAGACAGAGCACATCCAAAACAAAACAAGCCCCCTAGCAGCGGAGTATGAAGATTGAAATTGAGATATCTATTACCGATTCATTCTAAATACTATAAGCATAAAATATAATCTTTAACAGTCTTGAAATAGTAAGGAATGGTGTTAAAAAGTGGCCCTGGATAAGCATAGTAAACCCTAATACAATAATAACTGTAACAATAAACCAAGGGTATGATGTTAAACTGTCTCTTTTAGAAGAGTTAAAAAAAAAAAAAAGTTACTAATTTAATTTCTTCCACACATACATACATATATGCGTAAAATTGTAATTAAAACATAAACAGAAAGCGGCTGAGAAGGGAAAAGGATATATAATTATTGTACCAGTATCATTGCAAGTGGATAAGACAGCCGGTAATATCTTCTTTGCCATGCCATGACAGGCGCGACTCACAATCATATTTCAGAAAAGAGTCAGGATCAGCTTTATTAACTCTTTTTCTGCTTCCTCAGTAGTGGTAAAGATGTAATTCTCGTCTTGAATATCCACTTTCAGTTTGGCAGGATACAAGAGGCTGTATCTGATATTGGCTTTCCATAAGCGCTATTTAATGTTATAGAAAGCGTCTCCGCTGCCATCTCCTGGACAGACAACATCACAGCAGTCATCAAGAAGGCTCAGCAGCGGTTACACTTCCTGAGGATCCTCAGAAAGCACAACCTGGACTCCAACCTGCTACTGATCTTCTACCTCTCATCCATCGAGAGCCTGCTGACGTACTGTATCACAGTATGGTACGGCAGCTGAACCATGGCAGACGGGGAGAGGCTCCAGAGAGTAGTGAAGGCAGCACAGAAGATCATTACCTGCCCTCTCCCCTCCCTGATGGAAATTTACACCTCCCGCTGCCTCAACAGAGCAAAAAACATCATCAAGGACAGCTCCCACCCTGGCTCTGATCTGTCTGACCTGTTGTCTTCAGGAAGGCACTACAGGTGCATCACAACAAGGACAAACAGACTCAAGAACAGTTTTTCCCAAAAGCCATAACCATTCTAAACTCACACATGCACTGACTATACAGTCTAACCTGGACTTCCTTCTATCCATCAACTGTGCAATATCCAATATCTAAATGGTATTGATAATAACTGTGCAATTTCTGTATACTGTACAATATCATTACTCTCAGGGTTCAAAATCCACTACTCACTGCACATGATCATCATTGTGTGCAATATTTTTTATATTATTTAAATAATGTGCAATAACCCAATAGTGCAATAGTTACTTATTCTTTCCATATGTATATAGCGTCGCAGAACTGTTTTTGCAACTTTTTGCACCATTTGTTTATTTGTTTGTTGTGTTCTACGTATACGTTGTGTTATACATATGTCTGCACTGGAGGAGCTGCTTTTAATCTCATTGTACATGTATATAGTGACAATAAAGGCATTCTATTCTTCTATTTAGCAGCTGTTGAGGGTGAGAAATCAGGGAAAATACGAATGTGGTTATTTTCAAATATAATCTCTTGTTTCTGTCTGAGAAGTGACATTACATTAAATATAGATTGTGATTTTTCGAAACGCACAACAAAAGTCCTAGGTTTAGAGGTATTTGATACCTGTATGCGGTAAGCTGCTGCTATCTCGATGTCTGATTTAAAGTCCTCTCCAATTATTTTTGAGAACAGTTCAGCTACAAATTTCACTGGGCTTTCACAATTCTCAAGTAGACCTTTGATTCTAATATTATTCCTTCTGCATCCATCTTCCAGAGCAGCAAGTCTGTCTCTAAGTTTTTTGCATTCGGATTCGCAACCGTTGCTTTTCCATTGGCGGTGGATGCCAGATGTTAGGCTGTTTCGATTTGAGTTGTAAATGTTTGCTTAACGTCTTTCAACTGATCACCAAGTACTCTCAGTTTTTCCTCAAACTTTGAAGCATTTTCCTGAATGTGTTGCTCAATTTTTTCCAGCATACCTTTAAAGGCTGCCTCAAAGAGATTATATACATGTTTATCCATGTCTTTATTATCCTGCCGCAGCACCTGCAGCTCCAGCCGCAGCTTCTCGTTTGTCTTGAGTATACCATTTATTTCTTTCTTTATATCTTTCTTGAGCTCATTTATGGCTGTGGCCATTGTAGCGATCATTATCTTCAGTTCAGACAGATCGTTTCAGCTTTCGTGTTCCGCAAGTGAAGTGGCAAGCCCTATTACAGCCGATGCTCCCGGCTCGCGAGGAGCAGATGAAAGCACGGACTGCAAGGCCATTTCCAGTTTCAAGTGATCTTCTGGAATCGACGAGCTATTGTGACCTGAATCACTTGCACATTCACTCCCATTTTCGCTCTTGACTGGAGACGATGCAGCTGAGCAGGGTCCTGGGAAGTGTGTGCTTTCGCCTATCTGTTCCAGGTCACTCTCTGAAAGGCTGTACCTTGGACTTGATGCCTGTCTAGGCTTGGGTGTATCTTTGGATTTCTTTTCCGTTTCTTTCTGAGCCCCTTTCTTACCGCTCATGTTTATATATGCTTGCATATACTGTAATAGAACCTCTTCGAGTTGGGTAAATACAGGATATCTCGGGATAATAAAAAAATAAAAGAAAAATTAAAGCCGCCGCTAACAGAGTTCTGCTTCAAACGTCCATCTCCCGCAATGGATGAGACCAACTCTTTTAGCCATTATGGGAAATGCCATGTGTGGCACAAACCCAACACTACCTTCCATCACCTTGTAAACACCATTCCCAAAGTAAAGAATGGTGGTTGCAGCATCATGCTGTGGGAATAGGAAATATGGTCAAGATTGAAGAGGAATATGGCTGCCACTAAATACAGGGCAATTCTTGATGAAAGCCTGTTTCAGTCTGTCAGAGATTTGTGACTGGGATGAAGGTTCACCTTTCAGCAGCATAAATACCCAAAACATACTATTAAGCTACAAAGAAGTGGTTTGAAAGGAAACATTTCAATGTCTTGGAATGGCCTTGTCAAAGCCCAAACCTCAATCCAATGGAGAACCTGTGGCATAACTTGAAGAAAGCTGTACACCAATGCAACATATCTGACTTGAAAGGAGATGGAGCAGTCTTGCCTTGTGGAATGGGCACAGATCTCAGTGATGATATGTGCTAAGCTAATTAAGACATTCCCCAAGAGACTTGAAGCAAGAATTGCAGCAATAGGTAGCTCTACAAAGTAAGGGGGGGCTGAGAATACCTATGCACACCAGGGATCCCTGTTTTTTTGTCCAAATTATTGTTTGTGTCAAATTGAAAAATATGTTTTTGCACCTTCAAAGTGTTAGGAATGTTGGGTAAATCAAATCATGCTAACCATCCAAAAATCCATTTTAATTCCAGGTTGTAATGCGACTCCATTACTATTTTCCATTTAATTCAAAACATAGTTGCAAGATCCTAACTTGGAAAAATACATATTGGCTATTCAACTTTAGTTCATAAATTACTATTTTGGCTTCCCTTTTAGCTTTACAGCTAAGTTAAATGGCTGCCACTATGTGCATGACTGCACACAACTACTGTACCATTTCTTAGGTGTGTGTACATATAGCAGCATCTTCTGCCTTCGACTAGCCAGCAGATGAACAGCATATATGACAATGTGGGAGGTCACCTCAGCCTATTGCATATCCTCTTCTCTTCTCAATTACTTAGCTTTTCTCTGACAGAAGATGCACAATGCTTGGTTGAGCTTTCATAACATACAGCTCATCACTTTTTAACTCTGTGTCATGATGCATTTAACCCTGTAACACAGATTCCCACAAGCCATCTCAAGGGTTATGCAACCACTCCACTCAGGAAACCTGAAAGTGAAATATGAACTGAAAACAGAAAAAAAAATATCAAAGTCAAAATAAAAAAAATAAAAAAATCAAAAGTCCAAATGGCCAAGTACTTTAGTTAATAAAAGATTATTTCTTTTTGAACTTTAGAGATACTTCATAAAGAACATTTTTGCTAGTTCTGTTTCACAGTAAATATAAACTGTAAATAATATGCTTTACTGTAACAATTTCATTTTAATATTTTTTCACAAATGAAAAGCTACAAATAATACTATGTTCAAAAATAAAAGTTTGCACAGAAAAGACAGCTACTTACCATTCATGAATGTGTTAGAGAAAAAAAGATTTACAGATGGAGTTCTATAGTTGGGTATTGCAGGCATTTAAATGACACCACAGAGATAAAAACAGTTCCGGTAAATCTCCATGGCCAATTACTTTAATTCATTAATTACTATCATTTTTACCGTAGCAATACCATCTGTGTAGAATTTGATCTGCTAAAAGTAGACAACACACCTCTAAATGTGAATCGAATAATGGGGTCTAGTGGTTAACACATAGCCATTTAAACTAGGCTGCCAGTTCAATCCCCCATTTAAATGACTAGATATTTAATCTATACTGTACAAAAAATGAAAGTAAGCAATTGAACTGTAACATTAGACTTTGTAAATATGCCGGGATGGTGCTCATTACTGAAAGATGATGAATATAATAATGTGTTCGTATGTTGGGAGGAATGGTGCCATAGTTGTTAGTGGTGCTGCTTCTCATCCCTAGGTCAGTGTTTTTCTAGTTTTACAATATTTTTTAGTTTTACTTTATATTTCATTTTTCATTGTATTTTTACTTAGTTTTTCAGCATTTTCTAATATTAATTTTCATTTAGTTTGTAATTCTAATTTTAGTTTTTATTTAGTTTTAGTTAAACAGTGACTGACTTTTAGTTTTACTCACATTTTGGTCATTTTATTCAACAAAACATGTCCACATGGGGGCGGCACAGTGGCGCAGTGGTAGCGCTGCTGCCTCGCAGTTAGGAGACCCGGGTTCGCTTCCCGGGTCCTCCCTGCGTGGAGTTTGCATGTTCTCCCCGTGTCTGCGTGGGTTTCCTCCGGGCACTCCGGTTTCCTCCCACAGTCCAAAGACATGTAGGTTAGGTGGATTGGCGATTCTAAATTGGCCCTAGTGTGTGCTGGGTGTGTTTGTGTGTGTCCTGTGGTGGGTTGGCACCCTGCCCGGGATTGGTTCCCTGCCTTGTGCCCTGTGTTGGCTGGGATTGACTCCAGCAGACCCCCGTGACCCTGTGTTCGGATTCAGCGGGTTGGAAGATGGATGGATGGATGTCCACATGGACAGTGCTCTTCATGGCTAAAATAACAGCCTTCTTTCTTTATGTCAAACTGTATATCAGTTCTTCGAAAGATTTCACTCATTCGTATCAGTACAGCTCTCCTCCAACTCTGCTAGCCTCTGTGAGTGAGCTGAGGAAGTTCTAGAATCCCAACTGCCATCTGCACCCTGCACAACCTTCCTCCACAATTACATCACACCTATGATCTCCAGCTCCTCTCCACTCTCTGGACTTTTTGTCTCTGCTGGTGTGAAGTGAGGAGAGAACTGAGAAAACTCTGTATAAAAAAGCTTTCAGGGCCAGATGGAATCAGCATCAGGGTGATGAAAACATGTGCTAACCAGCTCTGAGGGGTCCTATAACACCTGTTCTCGCTTTCTTTAAATTTGCAGAAAGCTCTTCAGCTGTAGAAAACATCCTGTGTAGTCCCAATGTCAAAGAAAGGTCATTCCAAAGATCCCAAGGGTTTTAGACTAATTACTCTTACTTCATATATCATGACGACTTTTGAGAGACTGGTCCTAAAACAGCTATGCCCAATAGTTTCAGAACATGTGGATCCTCTGCAGTTTGCCTATCAGACACATATACAGTAGGTGTGGAAGATGCTCTCATCTGTATGCTCCTGAGAGCCTACACTTACCTGGAAAAATCCAGCATCACAGGATAATGTTCTTTGACTTTTCCAGTGCTTTTAACAACATTCTGCCAAATTGACTAGGGGAAGAGCTCATGGCTTTGTATTGTGAAGCTCCTACAATCTCCTGGATCATGGACTACCTGACCAACAGATAGCAGTTTGTGAGGCTGAGGGACTGTGTGTCAGAAATGGTGGTAATACTGGAGCAGCTGAGAGAACTGTTCTGTCTCCCTTCCTGTTCACCCTCTACCCAACAGATTTCCAGCATAAAACCAGCATTTGCCATTTAAAGACATTTTCGAATGACTCATCCATCATAGGCTGCATTAATAATGGAGACTTGTCATTGTACAGGAAGTTAGTGGAGGACTTAATCTTGTGGTGCAGGGACAAAAAAACTAAAGAGCTGATAGTGGACTTTAGATGTGCCAAGGAATCTCTGAGACCTGTCACCATCCGGGGGGAGGACGTGGAAGTGGTGTAGAGCTACAAGTACCTGAGGGCTCACACAAACAATAAACTGGACTGGTCTGATAACTCAGTGGGGCTGAACAAGACGGGAAATGGTCCATCAGTCCATAGTAGCCAGTGTGGTGTTCTACGTTGTGTTCTACTGGGGAAGCAGTTTGAACTCAAAAGAAGTACAATGCCTGAATAAACTTATCGGGGACGCCTGCATCATCACAGGAAGAACCCTGGACACACTGGAAGCTGCTGTACAAAAGAGGATGGTGGCAAAATTGGATGTTATCATGAAAAATCCCCTCCATCCCCTCCTGGAGGTACTCTCTTGGAGCACCTTTAGCCACTGACTCATTCCACCACAGTGTGCTAAGAAGTGCCTCTGAGGGTCTTTTCTACCCAGTGCTATCAGGCATTTCAATGCTTCATCCCGGGGCAAGCATTAAGTTTATATTGAAATACCATTTGGAAATATCTGAACAATATTCATTCATTCATTTGTTTATTTTTACATATCAATTGATTGATTGGCTGTACTGCTGTCCTGAGAATCTGTACCCTTCATTTTACGTTTCTGCTGCTGTATGCATGTGAAATTCCCCCTGGGATTAATAAAGTTTATCTAATCTAATCTGATTTGTCTTGCATTTCTGGCAGCCTGATACATGAATATATGAAGCATACAACTTTACCATCGTTGACAGAGCTCCATTGTCTCATGATAATGTGACAGTTCAAGGCTTCTGGTGTAATCAAAAGATGCCTGTAACAAGTAACCTTTGTTGTCAGTTGTTACTTTACCTGCAGTACATTTAAGCAAAACAGTTATTTAATTTCAAAAACACTTTCATTTTCAGTTGTGTGATTCCCAATGCAAGTAGCAAGATCACTACAAATATACTCTTTTATGTTATATTTATTTTTCATATTTTCTGATGTTGACTATGTCATCTACACATTTCAATTTTTGAAACTGTATTTTTCTTAGGGAATTCTTGCTTTTTACACAAGTCACTAGTTGAGCCATGTTAATAACAGCAATAAGGTGAATGAAAGTTATCCCATGTATATAGTGCATTTCTAAGAACACATTTACCATCAAGTTAATAACATAGTTTCCAACAATAGTTGTAAAACAGGCAGTCTTCTGCAGTTACACACACAGCTTACACACACATACACAAAGGAAGATTATACAAACTCCATTTAGACCCAGCCAAGGCTAGCAATCAAATCTGAGCTCATCACTTTGTGTGACATCAACTCGTTAAGCACCAACGCTCTGCATACAGTAAAACATTAGCACTAAATGACATCATTAAAACTAAGTGTACATGTGGAATGTCATCTTAGCTGATAGCACTGATGTTGTGCTATACTTCTGCTTACTCTAATTAACATCCATAGATAGCTACTGAGCTCTGATCCACACAATAAGAAATTCAGGGATCTCGTTATTCTCTCATTTTACTGTGATTTTAGAATATCATGCTCAGATATCAATGTCAAAGCTAATGAGTTAGTGATATTCCAGGTCTTCCTACACTACAGAAGAATACTAAATACTCTCAGTCACTTATTTTTTCATTAGCGACATACAAGTAAGCCCGCGATTCGCCAGCGAATCGGAAATCCAAGAATGGCAATCAGTTTCTGCGTGATGAAATATCATGGAGGGTATATGCGGTGGTGTGGGCGGTCGCGTCCAGGTGGCTGTACAACCTGGCGTGCACGCTTTACCTCAGGTTTAGTTCACAGGTCGTAGGCATGGTAAAGTTTCCATTTAATTCAATAACATGTATCCATACGGGCTCGTTTATAGGTCGTAGCCATACGGGCTCGTGTTTGTGTTACTAATCGTTGAGCTCCCTCCATTTGGATACGTGCCTCCTTTGCCTGTGCTGTGTCAAAAGCGTGTTGTGGGCGCGCTCGTTCATTGTCCGGGCGGCTGTACAACCTGGCGTGCACGCTGCAACTCGTTTTGGAGCCATGACTTCTTCGCTTGTGGTGTTTGTGAAGCGCGTGGTAGGTGCCTCCGTTTATTGTTTGTATCCCAAACATGCCACACAGACTGCTGGCACATACATACTACTGACTCTGGGAGGCCGCTGCATTTGACTGTGGGTTGTGGTGTTTGGGAGGTGTTTGGGCGCCACCTACTGACTTCTGGGAAGCCGCTGCGTTTGACTCTGGGGCGCCACGGCGCACTGCGCATGCATGTCGGTGCCTCCGTGCATAAATTAAAACTGTGGATTAGTAATGTAGATTTTGTTTTATCTTTTCTTAATGGGAAAAAGATTCTGTTAAAGCCTTGCAAATAATTCAATGGTCACTATCAAGGGATGGTTTCCCAACTCTATCCATGTAGGATTATTTTTCTCTGGGTGTTTCAGTTTCCTCCCACATCCCAAGTGTTACAACTACTACTACTACTACTACAATAACAGTAATTTGATAATCACTCTAAAGCAATCAAAGTACGGATGCCTGGTGTTCCATTAGGAGCTCCCTCCCGCCTTGTGCCCAGTACTGCAAAGATGGATGGATCAACCATTTTTAGCAATTCAGTGTCACAATGTGATTTATAGTAGATCATGAAAGCTCACTGAGGTAGTCAGTTAAGTACTTCCATTAAATTATTAAATAATGTTCCTATCCCAGGATGCTAAATACACATGGGTAATCAGTGATTGAAGTGATATCAAGAAAACGAAAACAAAAAAGAACATAAAAGAAGGGAAATATTTCGCTCGAAATAGGATACTAATGGAAAGCAATCAGCAAGGAGTGAGTTTGTGATTTTTAAACATTCTCTCAGCAAGAAGAGGCAACACTGCAAAAAACATATAAGCCCATCACTAAGTCTAGGTACCAAACTGACACATGTAGCATAGCCAACGAAAACTTTTTCACACGTCTTTCACTGTTTATGACCTCATCTGAATTTAGTTCATTTAAAGCAGTGTTTCTCAATATTTGCAGCATAATTATCAGACTGGGGGAGGAAGGGTGCCCATCTTGGTGTGTAGAGCACAATTAATAGAATTGCCCCTTGGTGGGTAGAGTGTAATCATCACAGTGGTTTCTAGAGGCAGATATCTAAGCATGATCACTGGAGCAACAGCATCCCACAACTCGCTGTACAACCCGCTAATGACCAACCACAACCCACTACCATTATAAACAATAGCAGCTTGTGACCAACTATTGGCAGCAAGTGACATAAAAATGGGAAGCAACCCAGTGATTGAGAAACACTGACGTAGAGTACCTTACATTAAAGAGGTTTAGAGTGCCTTTCATAGCATACTCACAAATGTATTTAAAATACAGCATAAATAATCCTTCCATTTACATACATGTAAAGATACATATGGAAGTGTTTGTACACGCAGAATTTTGAATTTTGCCCTCTCATATTTGGCAGTGAACCCTAAACAAGAGCAATTTGTTTAATGAAAAAAAAGGAATAACAAATTAACGCTGGTGGATATAATTATAACACTTGAAATGAGCATAAAATGAGGAAAAGATACGAGAAATGTAGAAGATAGTCATTAGTGGAATGAACATCCGATCTAGAAGCGTACAGAGAAATTATTTTAAATACATATACTGTACATTGGATTCTTAATGAAAAAGGCAAGCCAAAACTTCATCAGCTGTTCTTAGGCAAGAAAAAAACATCTAAAACTGACTAATGACCAAGTTCAGCTTCAAAACAAGTCTGTGCAAGTGAAAACCTGAAGAATGAAGTTGAAGACAATGTTATTTATCACTCATTTTCTAGCTGTACTTTTTTTAAACAGCTTTTATTGATTTTATGGCATATCAGTAGATTCTATCATGACAATAGTTTTTTAATGGCCTAAGCTTTACTTACATCCCAATTCTGTGTATCATGGAGTACACCCTCCTCCCCCACTGTGATCTTGATGATGTCCAAATGATCTGGCCGCCGGCTCCTTGAAAACTCCAAGTGGTTCTCTGTCAACAGTTCATGATCAGCATCATCGCTTTTCTTAAAACAGGACTGATCTATAGAATAAAAAAAAAATCAACTGCAGTCATAGTCTGGTAAACAAAAAGTTACAATTGACAATGAATTCAGCTCACAGTTAAGGCACTAATAGCAACAGCTCGAAAAGTGACATTTGTACATTATGAATTCAAAAATTCAGCTTTGCCAAATGACAAAAGGAGGCACTTCATTTATAGACATAGAGTATTACAGACTGTCCTTGTTCATTTTGTCCATTCTTAAATGCATAAATGCTTATAGTGGTCAGTGTTTTTCTCAGTTGAAGGCATTTATTAATTAGTGAATAAAAAGCAGGTACATAAGGAGCAACAATGTGTCCTACTTTAATACCAAACCAATGTATTTTTTCCTTACTTAACCTTCTTATTTATTTATTCTCATCTCTCTGATTTGCTTGCTAACTTTTCACTTAGCCAGAGGACTGTTAACTGTTTCTTCACAATACCAAGATTGTGTGATCTTTGCATGAATACCTGCAGTATTCCTAGGGTTGTTTCTGTGTAATGGGCTTAAATGATGTCCTGAGTCAGGGGTTACCTCCAAAAACACAAAGTCACGCAGCCCACTAGAGCTCCCCTGGTGTATTACATCATGTTCCCTGGCAACTTCAATTAAGACAAAAGGCACATTTCTACCATGCTTCTTTGCACACCTCTGTAGGGTGAAATAGCTGAGATTCTGTTGCCATTTACAAGCTCTATAGTTGATACATTTAGCTTCAGTCTGTTTTGACTACACTGTTTTAACTACATAACCTGTTTTCTAGCACACATAGCAATAGACATTTGTGCATGTTGATAAGGTAAGAGAGGAAAATAAACATAACCAAGAGATCCCAAGTCACGTGAACTTCCCCTTGGGATTAATAAAGTATCTATCTATCTATATAGTAGCTAAATGGTATCAGAACACTTCTGCAAATTACTGAGTATTGTCAAAAATGTCTCATTGTACTCTTCTATAATCCTACATGTCCTCCTCATTAATTTTTCTTATTGCATGACAAAAGTGATAGCCTGCACTGTTAAAGGCACTGTAGCCTCAAGGGCGACTTTGGGAGATTTCAAGAAGTATGCAAGAATTTGATTGAAATTTGCCCCCTGAGGGAGTACCTTGTACTTGAAACTGTCAGCATGGATCTCAGAGAACTGCACGTTTTCCTGGTTAAATGACACCACAGAATGCTATCAGACTTGGGGTTTTCGTGAGAAAAAGAAAAGCATACACAATTTTGTGAAGGGATGTTCTGTGCTGTCACTTCCTGCTGTTTCCATTCACAGGTGATATTGGCCTGATATTTGCAAGACTGCTTACTTTCTTATTGACAGTTAACAAAAAAAAAGAAAATATCTGCTTGTTGGGGTTGTTAAGGGGAAAAAAACATGACTTGTGATTAGATAGTGTGATGGATGGCCGGCTAAAGTTTCCGGCCCTCACCCCCAGGCCGCCAGGAGGAGCTCTCCCGACAGCATGGACGTACCCCGAATTCCAGCAGGGCCTCATGGACTTTGTAGTTTCTATGCACAACCCTGCTGGATACCTTGGGGATCACCGGGAGTCGCTGTAGGGAGGCTGTTGGACTCTTACGTGCCCTATAACCCGGAAGTGCGTCATGAGCACATGACAAGAAGAAACGACGTGCTTCCGGGTTGAAGAAAAAGGACTTTTACCCTGACCCGGAAGTAATAAGGACTTGTAGACTATTGGGCAGGAACACCTCCGGGTCAGGGGGTATAAAAGGACTCTGGGAAAGCCCAGACGCTGAGCTGAGCTGGGAGGAAGGGTAGCGAAGTGTCTGGGAGTGGAGGATTGGTATTGTGATTGTTGTTATATTTGAGAATTGATTAATAGTATTTATATGGATTTATAGTATTTATATGTGTAGTGTGGAGTGTAGAGTGCTTGGTGCACACTATTATTATTTAATAAATAATAATTATACTTCTACCTCGTGGCTGGCGTTGTACCTGAGGGTTCAAGGGAGCTCTAGTGCCCCCTACTGCTACAATAGATAGCTAGAACTTGATTTGTCCCTGTTGGAACTTTTTTTAACAAAGGTTCAATAAATAAATAAATAAACATATACACCCTGTGGTCCAAACAGAAACCAGAATGAGAGAGAGAAAAATTGAATTAAAAAGACAGGAAAACATCTAAATTGGCTGGCACAGTCCCAGTAAGGTGCTACACAGGCATACTACTGTTGGTATAAAGGAGTCCAAGTAGTGTTTCTTGACACTCTTGTTCAGAGTAATTCACTGGTTGAAAGTACTCAGTGCTAGTTTGTCATGGAGAGGATGTGCAGCAATGTTCATAATGGCACTCAGTTTTGCTTAAATTCGCTCCTTCACTAAGACCTCCGGTGGCCTAGAATGCATCCCATAACTAAGCCTGCCATTTTAATTAGCTTATTGATTCGGTGGGCCTCTCCTGAAGTGGTGTTACTGTCCCAGCACACCACAGCACAGAAACTCACACTGGCCATCACAGAGTTGTAGAATACAGCATGCATGGAGTTTCAAATGGTGTACTGTGGCACATCAAACCACAGTGCAACTGCTCCTTCAGGACAGCAATGAACGAAGTGTGTCCCTCAAGGGATCATCTTCTTGGTGATTTGTCACCTGAGGTTTGTCAAAGCACGTCCTAAAAAATGTAACATTAATTATCTAATTGTGGGCTGTGCATTCTTCTCATATCTGTTCTGCTGGTTTTCCAACCAGTTACATACGGCAAAACAAATTTCTGTAGCTTTTACATATATTGTTTACCTTGGTGTGGCAAAAACTTGTCCATGGAATTGAATGACAAGTCAACATGGATAATGCCCTCACTCAAGTTTGGCTTAATAGGAGACAGCCAAAGACAGGATGATGCCCATCCCTACATCTGTGTAACCCCTTAGGGCACCAGCAGTGTTACACACTTTTCACGCCTTTAAATATTAAACAGTCTTACATCATTCAGGACAATTATACAGTATATCCCTTAGTCAATTATTGTTGCTATTCATCCTTCTGAATTGTCTTTGCATGTATATATTCAAGCAATTAGTCTGATGAGTTTCTCATATTTGTAAAGTTTAGTCAAATAAAAATAAGGCAAGACAAATTAAATAAACCATAACATGCTGAAGTGCAGCAGGAGCAGTGCCAGTCAGGCATGAAACAAGTGGGGACACTAAGTCCTGCAGAAGATGGAAACTACTAATCTAGGCAGCACAGACCCAGCAGGCAGGCTTATTACTGTAGCTCCAATAATCTAAACAGAAAAAAGAAATGGAGAAGCAATCCTAAAAACATAACACACAAAAAGACAGTAAAAAGATAGGGCTAGACACAAGGAATGTCAAAACTGCTTGTACATTCAGTACTGTACTGTATCTTGTGCCTGTGTTTGACTGTCATAACTGGTTTGGGAGGTGTTCCTGGTGTGGCAAGAATTACTGCTACAAAATACACTGCATGTCAGCCATCTGAAGAGATGAACTAAAAATGCCAATGGTTCAAGAAAGAAGTTAGTGTTGTGGTGCTTGAAACCTAAAATGGCACTGCAGGTGCTATAAGGATGTGATTCCACTAGTGCAGGAAATCTCAAACACGGACTGGCTGCTGTGCAGCATTTAAATAACTTAGTTAGATTTGGACACTTCTTAGGAAAATGACAGTGTGAAAGGCAGTTGCCATGATGTACAGTGTAACAAAATTTCAAAGGAATGGAAAAATCATGTGAGCAAACTCACGTAGAGCTGAAATAAAGAACTACTGTAAGTTATATACAGCCTAATGAAGGAGGCTG
Organism: Erpetoichthys calabaricus; assembly: GCF_900747795.2. Classification (NCBI taxonomy): domain Eukaryota; kingdom Metazoa; phylum Chordata; class Cladistia; order Polypteriformes; family Polypteridae; genus Erpetoichthys; species Erpetoichthys calabaricus. Next base: position 33,069,535 of record NC_041409.2, on the reverse strand, counting down.
AGTAGGTAAGTAGGTATGGGCCTATCTTGAATTTAGACAAGACCAGATAAGTGATATGCCGCTGTCTTTTAGAAGAAACTATTGGAGGTCTTTAAAAATCTTAACTGTTACAAACTGGTAAACAGGAAAATTGAAGAAAACATTTTTTTTAATCATAACACTAATTAATAATTGAGTGACACTGAATTAGCAGTAATTTTAGTAAGCAAAACAACACTAGTTCAAAACAAAGATGTTATCAGATCAAAGTATTTAAAATGAGACAGACCTATGATCGAGGAGGAGGAGGAGGTTGGGAGCATGCTATGATTAAAGTGCATTGCTACACCCACCATACAACGAGCCACATGGATTGGGACCCGAGTGTAGTCAATGCACTGGTTGACACCTCAGCACCACACTGAGACAGTGTGAGGTTTTTTTTTTTGTTTTTTTTTTTTACAGTGGAGTGCTAATCCTACCACCAACCCCCACATTTTCCCTTGCAAGATGGAGGACCTGCTTGCAGGGCTGGATGCAGGTTAACACCATGAAGCAATTGCAGGTTAAGGGCCTTGCTCAAATGCCCAAGGAAGTAGAGTCACTTCTGGTACAGTATTTATGGGATTCAAACTGGCAACCTTCCAAATGCCGGTGCAGATCCCTAGCCTCACAGCCACCACTACACCTACCTACAGTATGTCTAAAATACCTAAAAATCAAACATTAAATCCTCAGTCTAAGTGGTATTTGGACACTGTTATTCTCCAATCAGCCCCCCAAAAGATGGAGAGCAATCTTTATATTCTTCTAGGCTATTTCAACATATAAATAAATAAAGCCACATAACAAATGCCATTCACTTATAAAATGAAACAGTGTGGCAAGAGCACCAGCAATTGACAATGGAATGCACAAATAATACACAGTAGATAAATTAGGATGGATATGGGTCAGCCCAAAATGAGAAAAATAATCCCGGGCTTAAGTGCTCAGAATAAGTTGATCTGTTTAACAGAACTATTGGCAGCTAAGCCAGACATATTTCAATAATAAAGATGGACTGCATTTGTCATGAAGATATCAATAATATGCACATTAATAGATTGGGTGCCACAGAAATTTGCATGAAGAAAATTGTCCAAAGAAATTCAGGTCTAGCAAGCAAGTACAGCAGCCAGAGTGAACAGCCATCTCTTTAATTATAAAATGAAAAGGAGATGACCAGAGAGGGAGAACAACTCAATTTAATTAAAATAATGTTTCCTTTTTGGAACATGGCAGGCATAAAGAAAGTAATCATACTAATTGCTAACAGGATTGAATTCGGTGCCAGCTAGATTTGATGAGTCAAAGTAAAAGCAAAGAAAGAAAACTGAGGGAAGTGCTATGGTGAATTTATAACAGTTATTTTTAGTTTTCGGCCTTTTAACACAAGTGTGAATGAAAGCTATATAAAGCAGCCATTTTGGCAAGTCAACTTAGTCAAGTTTTTTTTTGCTTTCTTGATCATGTTTAATAGCTGGTTCTGCAAGCTGTTAAAATGTTTACAAAATTATTAAAAACATATACTGTATAATTGAATACATTATTTGTATCATGGTGCCAGATATTGGCAATTTGTTACATGTTTGTTGTACAGGAATGTAAGATTTTCACTGTACTCTGTACCTGTGACATTACTACTTCTATTACTGCAGTAACAGAATCATTGTTAAATTGTAAAATATCATGCTTTACACTCTAATTATCCTAACAAGGGTTGCAGTAGTACAAATCCAACTAGATACCAGGACACCCTATTCTTAGCAACTTCATCCAGCATCTCCTAAGAGAAATCACAGATGCTCTCAGGCAAGTGAAGAGTTATGATCTCTTCAGTGTTTCTTAGGTCTGCACAAACTTGCCAAAGAATTTCAGCTAGTGGGCTGTTCCATGAACACTTCCCTGAAAGCACCAATGGGAATTCCAACTACATGCTCAGACCACCTCAACTGGCTCTTTCAATCCGGAAAAGCAGCAGTTCTACTCAGAGTTCCTTCCATATTCTCATGCTCAACATCATGTCATGGAAAGTAAGCCCAGTAACTCCACAAAGGAAAATCGTTTATGTCACTTATGCTAAACACCTCATTCTTTTCATAGATCCGAATAGGTCATGTAGTCCTTTGGAGTCTCTGATCCTGTACTCCAGCATAGGCTTAGCAACCCCATCCATAAACATGTTTCTGGTTTCTGGCTCCTGTAAGGAAGGTATATCCACCAGGTGTAGAAGTTCTTCAAAGTGTTTCTTGATCTTCTTAGCAATATCTGCACTTGACACTTATCTTTAACTTGACAGCTTCCATTAACACTAAAGTCCACCACTAGGTCTCCATGACTACCTAGAGCTGCATCCATTATTGAGATCCACTATTTAGATTCTGAAACTATTAAGGAGAGACGAAAAATTACCAAAAGAAGGCATCTACAAGCCATTCATAGCAAACAACCTGTAACATTTTAGACTTTCCAGGTCTGTTCAGTGGGCACTCCATTCTTTTGAAAAAATCATCACCGTAACGTGATAGCTCAGAACCTGTCTCTTTACCTGGGTGTCCAGAACATCCTGTCTCCAATCAAATCTAAATCTAAAGCAAAAATTAGTAACTTTCAACCATTCCAAAATGCTACAGACAGACAGACAGACAGACAAGCAAAGATGGCCTGTAACATGAAGTCACTTTACTTTCTTGATTTAAGAAATGTGAGGTTTTGCTGCTCTCTGATGGCAGAACTCTGCAATAACCACCTTGAGAAGAACTGCATAAGCACATTTAGTACCTCAACTATCTACAGTGAGGAACATAAGTATTTGAACACCCTGCGATTTTGCAAGTTCTCCCACTTAGAAATCATGGAGGGGTCTGAAATTCACACTGTGGGTGCATTCCCACTATGAGAGACAGAATGTAACAAAAAATTCAGGAAATCACATTGTATGATTTGTACAGAATTTATTTGTACTGCACTGCTGCACTTAAGTATTTGAACACCTGGCAATCAGCAAGAATTCTGGCTCTCAAAGACCTGTTACTCTGCCTTTAAGAAGTCCACCTCTACTCCACTTAGTAATCTTAATTAGTAGCACCTGTCTGAGCTCTTTAAAGACACCTGTCCACCTCACAGTCAGTCAGACTTCAACTACTACCATGGGCAAGACCACAGAGCTGTCAAAAGACACCAGAGACAAAATTGTGGACCTCCACAAGGCTGGAAAGGGCTACGGGGCAATTACCAAGCAGCTTGGTGAAAACAGATCAACTGTTGGAGCAATTGTCAGAAAATGGAAGAGGCTAAAGACGACTGTCAGTCTCCCTCAGACTGGGGCTCCATGCAAGATCTCACCTCGTGGGGTATCACATATGATAAGAAAGGTGAGGAATCAGCCCAGAACTACACGGGATGAAATGGTCAATGACATGAAGAGAGCTGGGACCACAGTTTCAAAGGTTACATGCCGTCATGGTTTCAAATCACACATTGCACGGAAGGTTCCCCTGCTCAAGTCATCACATGTCCAGGCCCGTCTGATGTTTGCCAATGACCATGTGGATGATCCAGAGGAGGCATGGGAGAAAGTCATGTGATCAGATGAGACCAAAATAGAACTTTTTGGTCTAAACTTCACTCGCCGTGTTTGGAGGAAAAAGAAGGAGGAGTTGCATCCCAAGAACACCATCCCTATTGTGAAGCCTGGGGGTGGAAACATCATGCTTTGGGAGTGCTTTTCTGCGAAGGGGACAGGACGACTGCACTGTATTAAGGAGAGGATGAATGGGGCCATGTATTGTGAGATTTTGAGCAACAACCTCCTTCCCTCAGTCAGAGCACTGAAGATGGGTCGTGGCTGGGTCTTCCAACATGACAATGACCCGAAGCACACAGCCAGGATAACCAAGCAGTGGCTTCGTAAGAAGCATATCAAGGTTCTGGAGTGGCCTAGCCAGTCTCCAGACCTAAATCCAATCAAAAATCTTTGAAGGGAGCTGAAACTCTGTGTTGCTCAGCGCCAGCCCCAGAACCTGACAGATCTAGAGGAGATCTGTGTGGAGGAGTGGGCCAAAATCCCTGTTGCAGTGTGTGCAAACCTGGTCAAGAACGTTTGACCTCTGTAATTGCAAACAAAGGCTTCTGTACCAAATATTAACACTGATTTTCTCAGGTGTTCAAATACTTATGTGCAGCAGTGCAATACAAATAAATGTTGTACAAATCATACAATGTGATTTCCTAATTTTTTTTTTTTTACATTCTGTGGGAATGCACCTACAATGTGAATTTCAGACCCCTCCATGATTTCTAAGTGGGAGAACTTGCAAAATCGCAGGGTGTTCAAATACTTATGTTCCTCACTGTAACTGTATTTCTTTACAGTAGTTGCTATGGAAATGATCTGAGACCAAGGTCACGACAACCTCCCTTTCACAGTCTCCAAAAAAGAAAAAATGAATACTTCCTAATCTAAGGTCCCACATTTACTGATATTTGAGGTTCACTTTCTTGTTATGGAGAAAGAATTCTGAATTGTTCCTGTGTTTTTCCTCTCAAAATGAAGAGAGATCTGCAATCATTGGCATGTTTCCAAAACACACAAGACTATCTAAGAGATGCCTTCAGTTAAGGTTTTTGAAATTAAAACTGTAAATAATATATCTGATAGGATAACTTGCACCCACCAACTATACATGCACAGATCCCAATTGGATTTTACAGGTCAAAGAAATGAATGAATGGAATGCATAGTATGCTGGTATTACCCATTTTTACCTGTAATATTTTACACTTGTGGGTAATATGAAAGGCTACAAACTAGTCAAATGTACACATATATTTTTGTATTGACCCAGATTACATCCTCTTTTTATTACACTTTCATTCTGTGCATAATACTTAAGGCTTATTTGGATAATATAACCTACATTTTGAGGGCTTACTTTTCCTTTCTGTTGATGCAGAGTTTATCATAAACACAACTTCTGATCAGAATCTTCTTTACAAAACTGACACATTCTTTATCGGCAGACAAGGAGAAACCTACAGTATTATGTACAGTCTGTGACAATGAAGGAAAGACAGATGGTGCATGAGCAATGCAGTGTCACAGTTTGAAACAAAAGGGGATTTACATTCGTAGAGCATAATTCTCACAACATATTCACCCAATTGTAATTGTGATGGGGTTTATCTTTCTATATAATACGCTACCGTGGCTGTTCGTTTGTCTGTCCAGGATTTTAAATCACCTGTAGCTCGCAAACCGTTTGACCAATTCACCTGAAATTTGGTACACATATACTACGCGACGTCTAATATCCGCTTTTGCGTGATGATCGACCACCAAGGTTATTCCTCTTTTTATTTTTATTTTATTTTATTGTAGAATCAACTCTCAGCAGCAGCCAGCAGGGAAGCTGTGCAGTGCATACGCACGGACACCGTTCTCATCCCTACCACCTTCGCCGTCACTTCCCCTACCTCTTCATATCTTAAATCATTCCTGAGGCAGATTGAAGACTTAAGTGCCAACTTAAGTGAAAAATTAAAGAAAACGTACTAAGAAATTGCAACACAAACTCTAGAGTAGAGAAAAGATGAGCTGTTCACGAAGCAGCAAGCGCATCAACCTCTGAGCAAACGAATGCTAAACGTACAGAGAAAGAGGATGAAAACTATGAATGCTCAAGTCAAGGGTATTCACGGCACATTATTGTGCAGTGCGCCATTACTGGTATAAAACAATTGTTTTCTTGAGTGAGGACGGAATCCAATGATTACACTAAGTTTGAAATCCAAAACAAAACTAATGTTAAATGCAAAATTTTGTGAACAAGAACAGTGTTCTTAAGAAAGCTTATTTGCTGTGTTTCCTTTATATTGCTACAAAGTTTGAACACACATGTAGCCACACTGCAAAAAATCAAATATAAGCAAGTGAAATGTTTTATATCAAGTCATTGTTTTCCTTATTGTATTGTAAAATAAAAGCAAAACAACTACTGTATTTCATTTAGTAAAAGAAATCAGCCAATGTGGCAAAAGCAAAATTTCTTGATAGGATTTCTTAAAATAAGCTAAATAATCTTAAATACAAATTTCTTGATAAGTCAAATAAATATTACAATAAGAAAAACAAGATTTAATGGCTTGATATTAAGACTTTTCGGTTGCTTAGATTTAATATTTTGCCACAGCATGTTTAAAACTTTGTCCACTATAAAGTTATGGGTCACTGAACACATACAGTACATCATGTGCCTAAAATACCAAAGCCTCTAAAAGAGTGGTGTCTATGAAAGTAAACCAACTAAATGACAGAAACCATTAAGAAATCAACAGTAATGAAATTAACTTACACCATAAAAAAAAATCAGTATGGAATTAGTCTATTCAGTACCTCCATGTAAATTACACTTTAGTGATACCACAAGAAATCACTCAATGGACGATACGATATAGCCATAGGGTCTGTACAATAATGTATAATCAGGTACATTAACTTATTTAATATTTATTATGTGCCCAAATAAATGCAGAGAAAAATGAACAGGAAATTGAATCCAGTGAACAACTTAAAATGTTTAATTTGAAACTAAACATGCTGTGTCAAATGAAGTAAACAAGTTGCACTAATGCCTCTGTCCACATCAGCCTTTACAGATTTACTGTGCCAAAGGCACCAACATTTCAATTTTATTATGGGTGTACATTTCACAGACTCACATCCAAAATAACCTAAATAGGCATGATATCACTACAATTGAGCCTACTTTTGATTCTTTCTCCTCAATTTGCAAGACTCACTGCAGTGGCAATCACTTTGGTCATTTCTTGTTATCACTTTTGTCTGAAATTGTACTTTATGCATTAATTGTTTCGAGTCTATGTGAGTTGTGCTGATGAAAATGCAATTAAATTTCACAGCAGACTTATCCACATTTTCATTCTTTGTGCCCTGCTATTGTTTGTCACGTTCATTGCAATAAGCTCTGACTAACTAAACGTGACAACCTACTTAACCCCAATTATGCTTGCACCACAGTGTAAAGTGTGGCAATCACAATACACCAGACAATTTAATGCAATTGTAAATCGATTTTTTTAAAATGTGTCCAATTGCTGTTTTTAATAAAAACAATTCATCTTAACAAATGTGCTATTTTCATTATTACAACACAATAACAAATGCAAGTGCAAATTCCATCAGGTGTCAGTATATTTTACAGCATTAGATAGATAGATAGATACAGGTGTTGGTCATAAAATTAGAATATCAAGACAAAGTTGATTTATTTCAGTAATTCCATTCAAAAAGTGAAACTTGTATATTAGATTCATTCATTACACACAGACTGATGTATTTCAAATGTTTATTTCTTTTAATGTTGATGATTATAACTGACAACTAATGAAAGTCCCAAATTCAGTATCTCGGAAAATTAGAACATCAATTAAGACCAATGCAAAAAAAGGATTTTTAGAAATGTTGGCCAACTGAAAGGTATGAACATGAAAAGTATGAGCATGTACAGCACTCAATATTTAGTTGGGGCTCCTTTGGCCTGGATTACTGCAGCAATGAGGCGTGGCATGGAGTCGATCAGTCTATGGCACTGCCCAGGTGTTATGAGAGCCCATGTTGCTCTGATAGTGGCCTTCAGCTCTTCTGAATTGTTGGGTCTGGCGTATTGCATCGTCCTCTTCACAATACCCCATAGATTCTCTATGGGGTTAAGGTCAGGCAAGTTTGCTGGCCAATCAAGAACAGGGATACCATGGTCCTTAAACCAGGTACTGGTAACTTTGGCACTGTGTGCAGGTGCCAGGTCCTGTTGGAAAATGAAATCTGCATCTCCATAAAGTTCGTCAGCAGCAGGAAGCATGAAGTGCTCTAAAACTTCCTGGTAGACGGCTGCATTGACCTTGGACCACAGAAAACACAATGGACCAACACCAGCAGATGACATGGCACCCCAAACCATCACTGACTGTGGAAACTTTACACTGGACCTCACGCAACGTGGATTCTGTGCCTCTCCTCTCTTCCTCCAGACTCTGGGACCTTGATTTCCAATGGAAATGCAAAATTTACTTTCATCAGAGAACATAACTTTGGACCACTCAGCAGCAGTCCAGTCCTTTTTGTCTTTAGCCCAGGTAAGACGCTTCTGACGCTGTCTCTTGTTCAAGAGTGGCTTGACACAAGGAATGCGACAGCTGAAACCCATGTCTTGCATACGTCTGTGCGTGGTGGTTCTTGAAGCACTGACTCCAGCTGCAGTCCGCTCTTTGTGAATCTCCCCCACATTTTTGAATGGGTTTTGTTTCACAATCCTCTCTAGGGTGCGGTTATCCCTATTGCTTGTACACTTTTTTCTACCACATCTTGTCCTTCCCTTCGCCTCTCTATTAATGTGCTTGGACACACAGCTCTGTGAACAGCCAGCCTCTTTAGCAATGACCTTTTGTGTCTTGTCCTCCTTGTGCAAGGTGTCAATGGTCGTCTTTTGGTCAACTGTCAAGTCAGCAGTCTTCCCCATGATTGTGTAGCCTACAGAACTAGACTGAGAGACCATTTAAAGGCTTTTGCAGGTGTTTTGAGTTAATTAGCTGATTAGAGTGTGGCACTAGGTGTCTTCAATATTGAACCTTTTCACAATATTCTAATTTTCCGAGATACTGAATTTGGGACTTTCATTAGTTGTCAGTTATAATCATCAACATTAAAAGAAATAAACATTTGAAATACATCAGTCTTTGTGTAATGAATGAATGTAATATACAAGTTTCACTTTTTGAATGGAATTACTGAAATAACACAACTTTGTCATGATATTCTAATTTTATGACCAGCACCTATAGATAGATAGATAGATAGATAGATAGATAGATAGATAGATAGATAGATAGATAGATAGATAGATAGATAGATAGATAGATAGATAGATAGATAGATAGGATACTTTATTAATCCCAATGGGAAATTCACATTCTCCAGCAGCAGCATACTGATACAATAAACAATATTAAATTAAAGATTGATAATAATGCAGGTAAAAAACAGACAATAACTTTGTATAATGTTAAATGTTAACGTTTACCCCCCCAGGTGGAATTGAAGAGTCGCATAGTTTGGGGGAGGAACGATCTCCTCAATCTGTCAGTGGAGCAGGACAGTGACAGCAGTCTGTCGCTGAAGCTGCTCTTCTGTCTGGAGATGATACTATTTAGTGGATGCAGTGGATTCTCCATAATTCATAGGAGCCTGCTGAGCGCCCGTCGCTCTGCCATAGGTGTTAAACTGTCCAGATCCATGCCAACAATAGAGCCTGCTTTCCTCACCAGTTTGTCCAGGCGTGAGGCGTCTTTCTTCTTAATGCTGCCTCCCCAGCACACCACCGCGTAGAAGAGGGCGCTCGCCACAACCGTCTGCATCTTATTGCAGATGTTGAAGGACGCCAGCCTTCTAAGGAAGTATAGTCGACTCTGTCCTTTCTTGCACAGAGCATCAGTATTGGCAGTCCAGTCTACTTTATCATCCAGCTGCACTCCCAGATATTTATAGGTCTGCACCATCTGCACACAGTCACCTTTGATGATCACGGGGTCCATGAGGGGTCTGGGCCTCCTAAAATCCACCACCAGCTCCTTGGTTTTGCTGGTATTCAGGTGTAGGTGGCTTGAGTCGCACCATTTAACAAAGTCATTGATTAGGTCCCTATACTCCTCCTCCAGCCCACTCCTGATGCAGCCCACGATAGCAGTGTCATCAGCGAAACTTTGCATGTGGCAGGACTCCGAGTTGTATTCGAAGTCCGATGTATATAGGCTGAACAGGACCGGAGAAAGTACAGTCCCCTGTGGCGCTCCTGTGTTGCTGACCACAATGTCAGACGTGCAGTTCCCAAGACGCAAATACTGAGGTCTGTCTTTAAGATAGTCCACGATCCATGCCACCAGGTATGAATCAACTCCCATCTCTTGGCATCCTCAGCTCCCACCTTCTCCTGATATGGAAACTGCAGAGGGTCAAGGGCGTGTTGAACCTGTGGCCTAAGGTGGTGAAACAGCAGCCTCTCCATGGTCTTCATCACATGTGATGTCAGAGCAACAGGCCGGAAGTCATTCAGTTCACTAGGACGTGATACCTTTGGGACTGGGGTGATGCAAGATGTTTTCCAAAGCCTCGGGACTCTCCCCTGTTCCAGGCTCAGGTTGAAGATGCGCTGTAGAGGACCCCCCAGCTCCGATGCACAGACCTTCAGCAGTCGTGGCGAAACTCCATCTGGACCCGCTGCTTTGCTGGCACGAAGTCTCCTCAGCTCTCTGCTCATCTGCGCTGTTGTAATTATGGGTGGGGATGTCTCTCCTATGCTGGTATCAGCAGAAGAATGTGTGGAGGGTGCAGTACTCCGAGGAGAGAGTGAGAGTGGGTTAGGGTGGTCAAACCTGTTGAAGGAGTTGTTCATTTGGTTTGCTCTCTTCACGTCTCTCTCGATGGTGGCACCCCGCTTCGAGCTGCAGCCAGTGATGATCTTCATCCCATCCCACACTTCCTTCATGCTGTTATTCTGCAACTTCTGCTCCAGCTTTCTCCTGTGCTGCTCCTTTGCCACCCTGAGCTGGACTCGGAGTTCCTTCTGCACGCGCTTGAGCTCATGCTGATCACCTCTTTTAAAAGCCCTTTTCTTCTGGTTCAAAAGGCCCTTGATGTCACTTGTAATCCATGGCTTGTTGTTAGCATAGCAGCGTACAGTTCTTACTGGAACTACAATGTTCATACAGAAGTTGATGTAGTCAGTAGTGCAGTCAACAACCTCCTCAATGTTCTCACTATGTGATCCCTGCATCATATCCCAGTCTGTAGTTCCAAAGCATTCTCTAAGAGCCTTCTAAGATTACAGAGTCATCAAGAAAAATAAATGTGTGTCTATAAGGTGGAATTTTTTTATTAGACTACCTTGAATTTCAGTCTCTTTTTAATCACTACATGTAACATAAAAGTCCCCTTATAATCTTTAATTTTCTTTCAACATTCGCACGGAATTTTAACACTTTGGCAGACATGGTTAATCAAAAAAATGAAACACTGTCAAACAGGTATAAGTAAGAGTCTGCTTTTTAAACTTTGACCTATCACAATTACATTTATTTATCTGCATTGTGTCTGGTTATAATTCTGTCAAGTTTATTTATTTATAAAGCACATTTAAAACAAAAGAAGTTGACCAAAGTGCTGTACAGCTTCCATAAATACACAAATACATACCAAAATTGTTCAAATAAATAATATAAATAGCATAAGTAGCAGTATAAATAAAAAGTTTAAAAAGATAAAGCAAAAAGATAGGCTTTCAGATGAGATTTAAAATTAACCAAAGTTGGTGCTGACCTAATATAAAAAGTAAGACTGTTTCAAAGCTTAGAGGCAGCTACTGTAATAACATGGTCCCCTCTAAGCGTAAGACTATAACTTGGCACAACCAATAACTTCTGGTCAAAGGACCTCAGTGATTGTGAAGGAGAGTAATGGTGCAAGAGATAAGTAAGATAAATGGAGGCTAAACCATTCAGGGACTGAAAACAGTCAAATTTTAAACTCGATCCTGTAGCAAACAAGAAGCCAGTGAAAAGAAGCCTAAATTAGTGTGCTATGATTCCGTCTTTATGTTCCAGTTAGAAGCCTGGCATCAACATTTTTGACTAGCTTAAGACGAGCAATGAATGACTGATTAACTCTAGTGTATAAATGAGTTGCAATAGTCAAGCTAAGGAGAGACAAATGCAAGAATTAGTTTTTTAAAATTATCTACAGAAAGAAACAGCTTGACCTTATCCAATACCCTCAAGTGACAGAAAAAGGCTTTAACAACAGAGTAAATTTGAGGCCATTATCAAAAAATCACACCAAGATTTTTTTATGAAGGGTTAACAGTAGGTTGTCAAAGGCCCAAGATTACTTGCAACAGCACAATTAAGATCAGAAGGTCCAAAACACACAATCACTTTAAACTAAGAAAATTTTGTGACATCCACATTTTAATGACTTCCAGACATTAAAATAAAGTTCTCAGAGAATTTAATTTGATCCGTTTCAGTGGAAGATATAATTGTGTATCATCTCCATAAATAACAATGAAAAGAAATATGTTTTTTCTAAAAATTGATCCTAAGGGCAAAATATACAGTGAAAAAAGAATAGGCCCCAGAATAGATCCATAAGGGACCCCACAGGTGATAGGGGCTGAAGAAGAGGAGAGATTGCCTAGGATGAATGAAAAGCTTCTGCCTGTGAGGTATGACATAAATCAATCCAAAGCAGTTCGTTGAAAACCCATTGACAGCTCAAGACAGACAATAAGGATACCATGATCAACTGTATCAAATGCTGCAGTTAGATCTAAAACCAAAAGGACAGCAGCATCTCCAGAGTCAATTATTAATAACAGATTGGTTATAATCTATGAAAGTGGAGACTCTGTTCTGTGGTGTGTCATAAAACCAGACTGAAATATTCAAAAATCCCATTTTCATTTAAAAAGGTTAAATGGTAGTTGGAATATTTACATCTAAACATTATAATCCACCACCAGGGTTGGCATAATCACCAGAAAGATATCGTACTGTGATCTTATTGATTTCCCAACTTGTGCACGGTAAGATGTCACATTGATCGGCTATGAACAGAGTGCTGTGATGAATATCTTACCACCTCGGTATGTAATTTGACCAACCTGATGACAAGTGAATGTATATTTTTTTTTTGGAGTTAATTGCCTTCTGATCATGGAAGAAAGAAAAGAGTGGCTTTAAGCCCAAGACAGGTCCTGGGCTTGAGTTGACTAACCAAGACTGATGCAAGTTGTGTTACAAGAAATAGGTTACATTTGTATGTATTTGTGGATTTATTTAAACAATAGCCATCCCCCACGGCTTCGCCTGCGTAGTAGTGAAACAGGACAGTGAGGAGGGCCCCGCCCAGCTCTCTACTTCTGACGACGTCACTCTTCCCCCTCCCCTTGGCCCGCAGCCTCTGTCTCGGATTAGCGCAAATATATCGCTCCTATAAGCAAACTATGATTCTTAGCGTAATGAGAGAAGTTGCAATATTAACCGGAATGTTGAAGCAAATTATAGAAAAAAAAAAGGTCTAAATCTGTTAAGTAGTTCTGTCGTTTGCTAACTAAGCGGAGTTAAGGTTACACCCCGAGGCAGACGCGTGAGTGAGGAGGGCCCCAGAGCCTGATGAGTCTCTCTCGGATTTGCGCTAATAAATCGGTACCACAAGCCAACTATGATGCTTAGAGCGATGAGAAAGTCGCAAAATCAACGGAACGTTCAAGTAAATTATAGAAAAAAAACAGATCTAAATCTGTTAAGTAGTTTTCTTGTGAAAAGCGGAGAGACATACAAACGGTTCTGAAAAACTGTAAGAAATTTCACGTTTGGACCATGAAATTTTTAAAACCATTTTTTAGCGAGCACCTATGGGCCAAGGGTAACCTACATTCCAAATTTCAAGTCCTAAGTCCTCATGGTTCGGGAGATTTCGTGATAAATGAGTCAGATGGTATTTGGCTTTTATATATATGGAAGATTGTACTGTGTACATACGTACATATATACTGCTCAAAAAATTAAAGGAACACTTTTTATTCACAGTATAGCATCAAGTCAATGTAACTTCTGGGATATTGGTCTGGTCAGTTAAGTAGCAGTGGGAGCTGTTAATCAGTTTCAGCTGCTTTGGTGTTAATGAAATTAACAACAGGTGCATTAGAGGGGCAACAATGAGACACCCCCTAGCCATCCACAGGAAGGCTGATCACATCATGGAGGAATTGGGGAAAGCTATCAGGGGCCTCATCCCCGTAAGAGTCGAAACCACAGGACAGCCAATTGGGTCTGGCCTGTTGGGGATCTGAACTGGTGTGGTGCTGAGGCATTGGTCCACTGCATGGCAGCACTCGAGTCCCAAACTGAAATGGCCCATCTAGGTAGGTTCTTGAAACGTCTTGTCTTTCCGACATGATGATCATCTTCCTCTGCTGTCAGAGGAGCTTCATAAGCTTCACATTTCAGTGGTGGCACTCTTTGAGGTGTGCAGACCTGGAACTGGCCAGATCTCTGTAGGTTGGGTACACCTTTTATTGATGTGGTCACTATGATGGCTGCCATACTCAGGAAGTAGCTGTTGCTGTGGTGAATCGGCTCCTTCCAATGGAATACAATTTCACTCCTCACAATGAGCGTATTATGAGACTCAGATTAAGGCATTCTCTGGGTGCCTTGTCTGTTGTCTCAGTGTATGCTCCCGACCACGGCGAGTGATGTCTTGGTGAGAAGGACATTTTATTCGCAGCTTTGCTCTGTGGCAGATGGGTGCCCAATAGGTGATACTCCTCTGGTCATGGGTGACATCATTGTGAACACTGGCACTGACAGGGCTGGCCATGAGGACTGTGTTAATTCCCTTGGGTCTGGCGACCATGGTGAAAGAGGCTCCATGTTCCTTGACTTTGCAAAAGGACAGGGGCTGCAGATCACTGGATCCTGGTTCCAGAACCGTGAGCCACATCATTGGGACATGGTATTCCAGTGAAGGAGATCGATCACATCCTTGTGGGCAAATGCTGGATGCTCCTGCAGAACTGCATGATCTACAGAAGTGCCTAATTTGTGAATTCTCACTACAGACTTGATGTTGCTACTCTGAAGATCCAGCTTAGGTCTACTAGGATACCACCTACTAGACGAATGAGGCTGGATCAGGCCAGACTCCAGTATCAGGCTGTTTCTAATGAGTGTGCACACAGTTTGTGTGAGGAACTTACAGACTTGGTGCGATTGCCGGTCCTAATATAATGTGGAAGACCTGCCGTGACAACATCCTCAAGGTTGCTGATGGTTGTGTTGGTGTTGCCAGTGTTCCCAGAAGGATGTATTTAATCTTGCAGGGCACCCTGGATATCATTGAGAGGAGTCGCACCACACAGCTTGATGGCAACACCGGTCTGTACTAGGAACTGAAAAAGACAGCTGTGAGGGCTCTGAGGGCAGATAAGGAGGCGTTTGTTAGAGGAATTTGTGAGCAAATGACACACCATCTATGGTCTAGTGACCCATGTCCGGCTTACAGAGGAATTGAAGCATTACACACATCCGGATCTGTTCCTCGGAGAGTTGCAGTCAGGGCAGGTGATGGAACGGTCGTTGCGGATGATGCCACAGTTGTGACTCACTGGGGTGGCTACTTTGAGCAGATGTTTAAAGCTGATCCTCTAGCTAGGACATTGGACGTTTTGGGTCCACTGTTCTTGAAGCTGATCCTCCAATTTAGCTGTGAACCACTCAATCTCACGGAGATTGTACATGTGGTGAATCAGCTGAGGGTAGGGAAGACTGCAGGGAACTCTGGTATCCAGGATGAACTTTTCCAGTCTTGTGATAAGCCTGTCGTCCTGGCATTGCAGGCAATCTTTGCTTCCATTTGGGAGATTAGCGTCATCCCAACTGACTGAAAGACAGGATTTGATGTCCCTACCTGGAACAGTATGGGTGATTGCCTGGATTGAGGCAACTACAGGGGGATAACACTGCTCTCGGTGCCAGTTAAGGCCCTTGCTAGGGTCATTCTTAATAGGATCCATGATCACTTGTTCACCTACAAGCAATAAGAGCAGTCCGGTTTTATGTCTAAGAAGTCTACCATTGACCGCTTCCTGGCACTGAGGGTTCTCAATCAAGTGCAAACGCGAATATCGGAAGAGTTTTTTTGCAGCTTTTGCAGATTTTCATAAAGCCTTCGAACCAGTTGCTCAAGCTGCCCTATGGGACATGACATCCTGATACTTTGCGGGATCCCTCTAAAGTTGCTGGATATCATGGCTGGCCTGTACACTGGTATTGTGAATGCTGTGCAGAGTGGAGGAAGAACCTCTGCATGTTCCTCACTTGATTCTGGGGTTCATCAGGGATACGTTCTTGCTCCTGCTCTGTTTAGTGCTTGCATGGTCTGGGTGTTGGGGCAGGGTCATGGGGTTCAGTGGATGTGGGGTATCTGTTGGTGAAGAAAGATTCACTGATCTGGGCATTGCCAACGATACTGTGATCTTCGTGGAGTAAATGGAGGCTCTGATTAGGGCTCTCAAGAGACTGGACTACGCGAGGAGTCTGAGTGTCTGGGCTTGCAAGAGTTCTGGATGAAAACCAAGATCTAGGCCTTTAAAGGCCTCTTGGGCACAGCCATCAGCAGTGTGTCTGTCTGCGGAGAGAATGTCGATTTCGTCTAGAGGTTTATGTATAGGTAGTAAAATTCATGTCTCTGGTGACTTTTCCTATGAAGTCAGTAGACATACTGTGAGAGCATGGGAGTCATGAGATTACTGGTAAGGAGTGTGTGGTGCTCCAAATATCTCAAAAGAATAACAGTCCAAGTATTAATAGTCCTGGTGTTTCCTGTTTTGCTATACGGCTACGAGATGTGAACGCTATCCAGTGCTATCCAGTGACGCGAGACAAAGAATGGACTCCTTTGGTACTATGACTCTTTAGAGAATCCTTGGGTACTGCTGGTTTGACTTTGTATTGAATGAGCAGTTGATCAAGGAGACCTGAAATAGGCACATTACCTGAATTGTGACAGACCGTCAACTACGAAAATACGGCCATGTGATGCAATTCCCTAAGGATGAGCTAGCTCGCAGGATCATCGTTGCTGCTGACCCAAGTGGCTAGACCAGGCCAAGGGGACGCTCACATAACACCTGGGTGTGGCTGATAGATGGTCATTTGCAGAGGGTGGGACTGGATCACGTTTCTGCCTGGGAGGATTGCCAACTGGGATCCCAAGCTGTTTTATCATGTGGTGGGTGCTGCAATGTGCTATACCAGTGCATGCTCCCCAACCTGACCTGACCTGATATATGTACTGTAAGAGCCAATCTTTGAAAGTTAAAGTTTTGAGTTAAACTCATATTAATGTTTGCTTTATTTGAATAGAATATAATATCTTCTATAGTCATAGACAATGGTATAGTCTTTTCCCCCTATAAGTTAGCAAGATATAGAATCTTCTTACTATAACTGAGAAACTGTGAGTTAATAAGCTCTAGTTGTGTTTAGAACAGGTCACAGTAAACAGGGACTTGAAAGACCCATTTTCTACTCAGAGATGGGATAAGCATACAGTTTTCTGACCACTTTGAAATGGTTCAGAAACGTTCTGAAATGGTATTATAAGTGACTAGTAACGATTTAAGATGTAACAAGATTAAGCTTAGAACTACATTTTTTCTTATTATAATTTTTCCTTTTTTGCTATTTTTAATTTTCTTTTTTGTGTGAACTGTTTTACTTTCAAACTTAACTAAACTTTTAAAAACGAAGATATTTTGTCTGTGGAATCATTTCTGCGCGTCAGGCTTTTGTTGAATCCCTTTTTTTTTAAGTTGGAGCTGCTGAATTTTGGAAACTTTGGGAAAACGCAGCTACATTTTCGTCAGAAAACTTGCCATCTTGAAAGCCTCGAACTTGAACTGGAATCTACCATCTGAGGATAGAGGACGCTTCTTCTCCTGAACTTGTCAACGAAAGAAAAAGAACTGAGTCACTCTGAGGTACTGTGCTCTTGTCTTCTATCTCTGCGCTATCGTAATGAAAACAAGGTCGCCGCACCTGAACTTGAGAAGATTTTAAGAGACTGTGATATTGTAAAAGACTTTGTGGATGATCGCTTTTGCTTTTGCCTGAGTTTTTGAAGCCTTTCTATAAGGAAGTAACTGCTTTGTTGGAACGTACCGATTGTGACGTTTGTTGCTGAGAAGAGAACCAGCTGTCAGTCATTTGAGCTGTTGTCATGGCAATGTCTAAACATAATTCCAGTGAAATTAGTAGTGAATTGAGTACAGACTCGAAGCCAGAAAATGTAATCGGAGATCTTAAAGGTCACATAAGTCAGAGGAAAGATAAACTTTCTGTGCTTATAGCTGAAATGGAAAGTCTTAAATATACTCCAGAAAATCATTCAGAAGTAGCTGAAAGACTTGAAAATTTTTGCGATACACACAATGAAATAGAAGAGTTACATCAAAGGCTAATATCAATGCTGAGTAAAGAAGGCGCGATTAAGAAACAGAAAACGACATTCGCTGAAAGCTCTAAGAATTGGAACGAATTTATTAATGTTACAAAGCTATGGCTGAAAGATGCAAATAGACTGTTATCACATAAATCCGACGAGCAGCTAGTTAACCAATTCGAAGGGATGCAATTGCAAGAACGGGATCGCTCAAAGTCAAAGGGGCGAAAGGCTTCTCCACAGTTAAAGCGCGCTTTGGATATTAAATGTGACTCTTTAGCCCAGAAAAGCGCTGCAGCAGCGTCATCACCTTCTACGGCAGTTTTGGTTGAACAATCGACACTCGAAGGTTGAATGAACTCGAGTCGGAAAGGCAGGAACGACAAAATCAAGTTGAATAACAGAAAGCAGTCATTGAAATGGCTAAATCGCTAACTCAACAAAACACAGCTACTACTCCACCACCTCCAGTTCAGCGTGTTGAAGTACCACACAGACAGGTCCCTTTATTTTCAGGTGACCCAATGACTTACGCGAAATTTATCAGAGCCTTCAATCACGCTATGGGTAATGTACTAATAGACCCACAAGATAAATTAGATTATTTGATTCAATATACAAGAGGATCAGCTCAAGAAATGATTAATGGTTGTACACTATTGCCACCAGATGAAGGTTATAAAAAGGCTAGAGAACAACTTGAAACTTACTATGGCAACCAAGCGTTTGTAGTAGACGCATACGTAAGTAAAGCATTGAAGTGGCCTCAAATAAAACAAAAAGATGGGGAGGCCTTGAGAGACTATGCAACCTTTCTCGATAACTGTATGGACTCCATGACTAAAGCTAAAAATCGAGCAGCATTTAATAGCAATGAAAATATCCGTACTATACTTTCAAAGCTCCCATATTCTCTACAAAATAAGTGGGGGGATATAGCTTATGAAATTGAAGAAGAAGAAAAAAGAGAGATAGAAATTCGCGACTTAACTATCTTTTTACATAAACAGGCTAAGATATTTATGCATCATATTTACGGCAGCAAAGAGAAAAAGGAAAAGACTGACAATGTTAGGTCGTCTCCTCATAAGTATGGTCAGAAATCAGGAAGTACTTACACTACAAGTATAACTGATACTGCTGAAAAGGGAACTCAAGAAATCTCTGTCAAAAAGTCTGCTAATGATATACAGTAATCCCTCGCTATATCGCCTTTCGTGGCTTCACTCCATCGCGGATTTTATATGTAAGCATATTTAAATATATATCGCAGATTTTTTGCTGCTTCGTGGGTTTCTGCGGACAATGGGTCTTTTAATTTCTGGTACATGCTTCCTCAGTTGGTTTGCCCAGTTGATTTCATACAAGGGACGCTATTGGCAGATGGCTGAGAAGCTACCCAGCTTACTTTTCTCTTTCTCTTGCGTTGACTTTCTCTGATCCTGACGTAGGGGGATTGAGCAGGGGGGCTGTTCGCACACCTAGACGATACGGACGCTCGTCTAAAAATGCTGAAAGATTATCTTCACGTTGCTATCTTTTGTGCAGCTGGTGCTTCGCATACTTAAAAGCTCGAAGGGCACGTATTGATTTGTGCTTGAAAAACAAACTGTCTCTCTCTATCTCTCTCTCTCTCTTTGTCTGCTCCTGACGGAGGGGGTGTGAGCTGCCGCCTTCAACAGCTTTGTGCCGCGGTGCTTCGCATACTTAAGCCAAACAGCCCTATTGATTTGTTTGCTTATCTCTCTATCTATGTGACATTCTGTGCTCCTGACACGCACTCCTTTGAAGAGGTAGATATGTTTGCATTCTTTTAATTGTGAGACGGAACTGTCATCTCTGTCTTGTCATGGAGCACAGTTTAAACTTTTGAAAAAGAGACAAATGTTTGTTTGCAGTGTTTGAATAACGTTCCTGTCTCTCTACAACCTCCTGTGTTTCTGCGCAAATCTGTGACCCAAGCATGACAATATAAAAATAACCATATAAACATATGGTTTCTACTTTGCGGATTTTCTTATTTCGCGGGTGGCTCTGGAACGCAACCCCCGCGATGGAGGAGGGATTACTGTATATGCATTTAAAAAGCCTTGTGTATTCTGCAATGGCCAGCATATCCTTGCTGAATGTAGTAAAATCAAAGAACTGCCACATAAAGAAAGAATTGACTTTTTGAAATCTAAAGGTTTATGTTTTCGCTGTCTCAAACAGGGGCACCTTTGTAAGAACTGTAAAGAAAGAATGAAATGTCAGACATGTTCTTTTCAGCACCCAGACATCCTGCACGTCAAAAAAGACAGTGGAGCAATATCTAAAGCTGCAGCCAATGTGGTAACACCTACTGAAAAGGAAACAGAGACTGGAACTTGTGCCTTTACTGGGGCCGGAGAAGAGTGTGCACTACAAGTAGTTCCTGTTAGGGTAAAATCTAAGAAAGGCGAAAGGTTTGTAGAAACATATGCCTTTATAGACCAAGGCAGTACAGTAACAATTTGCACTGAAAGGCTCCAGAAACAATTAAACCTTCAAGGGAGAAGAACACAAGTATTTCTCAAAACTATGAATAACTATGATGATGATTCAAAAGTGCTAACACAAAGTTCTGTCTTATCAGATTTACAAGTCTGTGGTCTCAATGATGATGAATATATTGATTTGCCAAAGGTCTTTACATAGGTCTCCATTCCATTGGACAGAGAAAATATTCCACTACAAGAAGGTATCAATAAGTGGGCATATCTTAAAGAGGTACGTCTAACTCATATTGACTCTGAAGTTGATCTTTTAATAGGAATTAACTATCCAGAAATCTTCGAGCAGTCACGATTCATACCTAGTCAAGGAAGTGGACCCTATGCTACGAAGATTGCACTTGGATGGGTGGTTGGCGGACCATACAAAGAGATAGATGACCTCACAAAACAAAGTGGTAAGATTCCCAAACATTCAACCAATCGTCTGTCAATAACAGAGATTGAGGATATGTTGCTGCAACAGTATAACACAGATTTTCCAGAACACAGCTGTGAAGAAAAGGAGGAGATGTCACAGGAGGACATCAAGTTCATGCACATAGCCTCAGAATCTGCAAGTCTGGTAGGTGGCCATTATTGTTTAAATTTGCCTTTGAAGGATGAAACACTGAAAATGCCAAACAATCGCTGTATTGCTGTACAGCGTACTATAGGACTCAAAAGAAAACTGAGCAAAAATTCAGGTTTCCACGGAGACTATAAAGCCTTCATGAAAGACATTATAGACAAGGGTTATGCTGTCAAGGTACCCAAAGAAAACCTAAATTGCAATGAAGGCAGAGTGTGGTACATCCCACATCATGGTGTGTACCATCCAAAGAAAAATAAAATTCGAGTGGTCTTTGACTGCACAGCCACCTACCAGGGAATCTCACATAATGAGCAATTATTAAAAGGCCCCGACCTAACTAACACACTCATTGGCGTCCTTACAAGATTCAGAAAGGAGCCAGTAGCACTAATGGCAGACATTAAGTCAATGTTCTACCAAGTTAAAGTACCAGATAAAGACACTGATCTTTTACGTTTTTTATGGTGGCCTGAAGGTAATTTAAGTAAAGACCTTGAAGAATACAAAATGACAGTACATCTTTTTGATGCTACTTCTTCACCCAGTTGTGCTTCTTATGCTTTGCGTAGAACAGCCGAAGACTCCACAGATACATTTCCTGAGGAAGCTTTTAACACCGTTCTCAATAACTTCTACGTGGATGACTGCTTAAGGTCAGTGACAACAGAGGAACAAGCAATAAAGCTGGCAAAGGACCTCCAAGCTCAGAGAAGTTTTATTGTCTATACCAGAAGAAGACAGAGCTCATGAACAAAAGGACTTAGACTTGAGCCACAGTCTCCTTCCCACAGAGCGTGCCCTGGGTGTCCAGTGGTGCACAGAAACGGACAGTTTCAAATTTCAGATTAAGTTACAAAACAAGCCCGCTACAAGGCGTGGTATTCTGTCTGTTGTTAGCTCAGTTTATGATCCACTTGTTTTTCTAGCACACGCCCTACTGCCAGCAAAACTTATTCTAAGAGACTTATGCAAAGAGAAATTTGGGTGGAATGAAGAAGTAGAAGTCAAACACATTCAGAAATGGAAAAAATGGATGATTTGCAGTTACTTACAGACTATAAAGTGAACAGATGCTTCAAACCTACCGGGTTTGGAACCATAAAGACAGCACAAATGCACCATTTTGCAGATGCTAATGAAGATGGATATGGCACTGTCACTTACCTTGTCTTAACCAATGAAGAGGGCAAAAAGCATTGTTCATTCCTGATGGGCAAGTCAAGAGTTGCACCATTGAAGCAGGTCACGATTCCAAGATTGGAGCTGACTGCAACCATTGTGGCAGTTGAAATGGACAAAATGCTTAAAGGTGAGCTTCAAATGCCCTTAGAAGAATCTACATTTTGGACTGACAGCACCACGGTGCTAAAATACATTTCAAATGAAAGCACTCGGTTCAAGACCTTTGTTGCCAACAGAATCTCCGTGATCAGAGATCATTCGCAACCTTCACAGTGGAGGTATGTCACATCTGTCCTTAACCCAGCTGATCAAGCATCTAGAGGGCTAAGCATAGAAAACTTTCTCAAAAGCACCACATGGTCACAAGGTCCAAGTTTCTTATTGAAGCCTGAAAAGGAGTGACCAAAAAGACCAAATCAACTGAATGATTCACTCATTGAAGATGATCCAGAAGTTAAAACTTGTGCAGTTAACGTGACAAAAATAGAGGAAGCAACCGAGCCCATCAACAAACTAATCACCTATTTTTCAGATTGGCATCGCTTGAAGAAAGCAGTGGCTTGGTTCCTCAAGTTTAAAGACTTAATGCTGAACTTAAGAAATGAAAGAAAAACATTTCAATTAGAAGTCAGTCAGACTAAAAGTGATCCAGAAGAACAAAAATTACTCATTGCAAAGCACATGAAAAGGTATAAACTGACTTTAAAAACAAATCCAATTTCTCTAGATGACTTAGCTAAAGCCGAAACAGAGCTTTTCCGCCTCAGCCAACAGCAAGAATTTCCAGAAGAATTAAAGGCTTTAAAGAAAAAGACTTGTGTAAAAAAGAACAGTCAAACCTATAAACTTGACCGATCATACAAGATGGAATACTGAGAGTTGGAGGAAGACTCTGCAAAGCTGCAATGCCCGAAGAAGCTAAACATCCTGCAATTCTACACAAGCATTCACATGTTGCTTCTCTAATATTGCAACACATTCATAAACGAATAGGACATTGTGGGCGCAACTATGTGCTCGCACAGCTACGCCAATAATACTGGATACCTCAAGCGAATTCAGCTATCAGAAAAATAATTTCAAAGTGCACAACGTGCAGAAGATACAATGCCAAAGTAGGTGAGCAAAAAATGGCAGATCTGCCAGAAGATCGCCTAGCACCAAACCAACCACCGTTTACAAATGTTGGAGTCGATTATTTTGGTCGCTTCCTAGTCAAAAGAGGAAGAAGCCTAGTTAAGAGGTATGGAGTAATTTTAACATGTTTAACAACCAGAGCTGCGCACATAGAGATTGCACATAGCTTAGACACTGATTCTTGTATCCAAGCCATACTCCGATTTACCGATAGAAGAGGCCAAGTTAAAATCATGTGCTCAGACAATGGAACAAATTTTGTTGGGGCAGAAAGAGAGCTACGAGAAGCTATTAAAAAATTGGAACACAAAAAAATCTGCGACGCTATGATGCAAGAACAAATTAAATGGATTTTCAATCCACCATCAGCTTCTGATCAAGGTGGAGTGTGGGAAAGACAAATAAGGAGCATAAGAAAGATCTTAAATTCAACACTAAACCAACAAACACTCAATGATGAAAACCTTCCTACAATGATGTGTAGAGTTGAATCAATACTCAATAACAGACCCCTTACAAAGACATCAGATGACCCAAATGATTTAGAACCACTCACACCCAATCACTTGTTGTTACTGAAGACAAAACCTAAATTACCACCCGAACACGTTTCAGAGAATGAACCATACCCAAGAAGACGCTGGAAACAAATTCAATACATGGCCGATTTGTTTTGGAAAAGATGGACTAAAGAGTATTTACCAATACTTCAAGAACCTCAAAAATGGCTTGCACCAAGAAGAAATTTTGAAAAAGGGGACGTTGTTTTAATTGTAGATAAAGCTACACCTCGCAATTCCTGGGTAATGGGTCGAGTCATCAAGACAATGCCAGATGCTAAAGGTGCAGTCAGAAGAGTTTGTGTGCAGACCAAAACCAGCACACTAGACAGACCCGTGAACAAACTGTGCCTGCTTCAAGAAACAACCAATGTTTAAAATGAGAAATTTTTAAAATGTTTGTTTGCAGTGTTATTGCTAGTGATTTGAAAACAATAGTTAAAATAAAGCTAACTGGCTCATATTGAAGTAAAGTATAGTAATTGACTCCGCTCCTGCATAGCCAATTAGGGGCCGGAAATGTAAGAGCCAATCTTAGAAAGTTAAAGTTTTGTGTTAAACTCATATTAATGTTTGCTTTATTTGAATAGAATATAATATCTTCTATAGTCATAGACAATGGTATAGTCTTTTCCCCCTATAAGTTAGCAAGATATAGAATCTTCTTACTATAACTGAGAAACTGTGAGTTAATAAGCTCTAGTTGTGTTTAGAACAGGTCCCAGTAAACAGGGACTTGAAAGACCCATTTTCTACTCAGAGATGGGATAAGCATACAGTTTTCTGACCGCTTTGAAATGGTTCAGAAACGTTTTGAAATGGTATTATAAGTGACTAGTAACGATTTAAGATGTAACAAGATTAAGCTTAGAACTACATTTTTTCTTATTATAATTTTTCCTTTTTTGCTATTTTTAATTTTCTTTTTTGTGTGAACTGTTTTACTTTCAAACTTAACTAAACTTTTAAAAACGAAGATATTTTGTCTGTGGAATCATTTCTGCGCGTCAGGCTTTTGTTGAATCCCATTTTTTAAGTTGGAGCTGCTGAATTTTGGAAACTTTGGGAAAATGCAGCTACATGCACTATATACCTGTATATATTGTAAGAGACACCTGGCAGCTCAGCCCGGACGGACCCGGATATGCAAGGATGAGGGAAGGCAGCTTTATTAGGGCACTGCCTCCCCCAAGACCCTAGAGGACAGCTCCCCTGGTTTACAGCGGTGCCCCAGATTACCACAGGGCATTCTGGGACTTGCCGTTCTTTATCTCAGACCTGTTGGGTGCCGCCAGAGGGTGCTGTGATTATACAGGAACCATGGGAGGCAAGGTTTTCGCCTAACCCAGAAGTGCTGGCAGGCCACATGAGCGGAAGCCCAGAAGTACTTCTGGGTTGGCCAATATAAAAGGACTGGACTGACCTTGTGCCCTCAGTGTCTGTCTGTTGGGTTTGAGAAGCAACAGTGCACTCTGGTGTCCACAATATATATATAAAATGTATATATATATATATATATATATATATATATATATATATATATATATATATATGTATTGTCAAACATGCGTGATTAGGGAGCAGCTGACAGGCTCAACAAAGTGGAATACCACAAAGAAAACAGGTTTAGAACCGAGTACCAACAATCTCTCTCCTTTATTTAGCAGAAAAACAGAAGAATAAACACACCTTTTGGAAGACCTCTAGACGATCTCACTTCTGCACCCCCGACAACAAATACCTTTCTTCCGGCCCGACAAGATGACTTAACTTCCAAGTCTGACTTTTCCATGTCATCTCCATCACTTCTTTGATTTTCCCAGCATTCCCTTTGTACTTCAGTTCCTACCACTTCACTATAAAAAGCCTGTCATTTCCTAATTCTAATGTCCTAGTTATGATTCATTTTTCAGTGTATCAGTTTGAAGAGAATACTTGAACCTTTCATTATATGGGGAACTTACACTATATCTTTATGAGTGTGCGGTCTCTGATTTATATCTTCACAGATGGCATAATCGGCAGGATTTATAGTTTGTTTGAGGAAGGATGAATCAAGAACAGAACCTGAGTACAGTGCTGGAGAAAATTTTATCGAAGCTGCAGACCGCAAAGCTCCAAGTTGAAAAACCCACACGCAATAGGAAGAGGCAGAAGCACGATTCACCGTAGCAAAAGCGGTAAGACCGGAGGCTGCTCAGCCTGCCCTTCCTCCCTAAGTCTCACTATCAGAGGGGGGACGATATTGAATCTTATTTGTTAGTTTTCGAGTGGACCGCCACTCATAACCATTGGCAGAGGGTGGACTGGGCCCACATACTTGCGCCGTACTTGAAGGGGGATGCGCAGGAGGCCTATTATGATCTCCTTTCTCATTTGGATTGCACAGAGCACCAGCGACCTTCCAGCGTCTGGTAGACAGTGTTAAAACCCCACAATTCATATTGTGCCACCTACCTGGATGATGTGGTCATCTTTTCCGGCACGTGTATTGAAGGTTTATATGGTTTTGTCGACACTGGCCTGTGCTGGACTTCACATTAACCCCTAAAAGTGCTTCTTTGGGTTAAGAGAAACCAAATATTTAGGCTACCAAGTGGGCGAGGGAACCGTTAGACCCCTGTATTCCACAGTTGATACCATATTGAACTTGCCCCGTCCAATTACCAAGCGGCAAGAACAAACTTTTCTCAGTTTAGTGAGCTACTACCACCGGTTTGTACCACGTTTTTCAGAAATACTGTAGATGTGCCCTTGACTGATGTAACAAAGAAAAGGACCCCTTTTAACGTGGTATGGGTTGAGAAGACGGAACTGACATGCAGTGCCTTGAAAAATGCCCTTACTTCGGCACCTATTTTGAGAACTCCGAGGCCCTTTCACATGTTTTCGAACTCTCGGTTCACGTTACCTGACACAATGGGTCTGAGCTGAGGGTTGGTTGGAGGGGGAGGGGAGTGGGGGTGGTGGGGGTTGGAGTGGGGTGGGGTGGTCATGTCTCACACATGCATGATTAGGGAGCAACCAACAGGCTCAATGAAGACCTTTCACTATATGGCGAACTTACCCAAAATCTTTGAGTTTGTTGTCTATGATTTATATCTTCACAAAATATATATATGTATTATATATATATATATATATATATATATATATATATATATATGTATTATACAGTGGAGCCTCGAGATACGATCACCTCTGTATACGAGAAATTCAAAATACGAGGAAAGTATGAGCGAAAAATTCAGATCTAAATACGAGCATTGGCTCGCGTAACGAGCCACGAGCCAGGCTGTGGGTATAGCTCTCAGCTTAGCGAGGGGGCGTGGTAGCAGTTGCGAGCCGCGATCTGCAGTGTCTGCGTTTCTCACTTAAGTGCACAGGTGGGAAACTGCCCACATCCATGATTGTTCCTGTGGCTGATGGGCTGCAGCTGCCATGTCCTCCCCGCATATATAGAGAAGCGTGAGCCGGTTAAGGGGGAGAAAAAGTAAAAGAAAAGAGAGAGGGGGGGGTGGGGGGGGGACGGGCGAGTGAGTGAGTGAGTGCAGGCTCGCGTGTAGCTGAACAGTGAGCTGAACAGGCAAGCCAAACAGCTGAAGCAGGACGGTGTAGAGAAGGTCAGCTGCATTAAGAGTGTCTCGCCTGTTGCAGAGCCCGCAGGTGAGACGCTAACAGAGAAGAAGCACCGGGGATTGTCATCTGTTTTTTAAAGACGGCATCCTTTTGACGTTTTAACCTCGTGTTAAAGGATTGTTATTCTTGTGTATTTTAAACCTCCACTTCACAACTGTTTTAAGGATTATTTATTTAAAGATTTATTGAATGCTCTACTGCACTTTGGACACCTGTTTTGATTCTTTTAATAATCAGTTATATTATTTACCAGTGTTATTTATTAAAGGTAGACTACAGTATATATAATTTATCAGTGTTATTTGTTAGGAAAATTGATTTTTATGTTAATATATTTGGGGTGCAGAACGGATTAACTGGATTTCCATTATTTTCAATGGGGAAGTTTGTTCTAGATACGAGAAATTCGCTATACAAGCTCAGTGCTGGAACGAATTAAACTCGTATCTAGAGGTTCCACTGTATATATATATATATATATATATATATATATATATATATATATATATACAGTGGTGTGAAAAACTATTTGCCCCCTTCCTGATTTCTTATTCTTTTGCATGTTTGTCACACAAAATGTTTCTGATCATCAAACACATTTAACCATTAGTCAAATATAACACAAGTAAACACAAAATGCAGTTTGTAAATGGTGGTTTTTATTATTTAGGGAGAAAAAAAAATCCAAACCTACATGGCCCTGTGTGAAAAAGTAATTGCCCCCTGAACCTAATAACTGGTTGGGCCACCCTTAGCAGCAATAACTGCAATCAAGCGTTTGCGATAACTTGCAATGAGTCTTTTACAGCGCTCTGGAGGAATTTTGGCCCACTCATCTTTGCAAAATTGTTGTAATTCAACTTTATTTGAGGGTTTTCTAGCATGAACCGCCTTTTTAAGGTCATGCCATAGCATCTCAATTGGATTCAGGTCAGGACTTTGACTAGGCCACTCCAAAGTCTTCAGTTTGTTTTTCTTCAGCCATTCAGAGGTGGATTTGCTGGTGTGTTTTGGGTCATTGTCCTGTTGCAGCACCCAAGATCGCTTCAGCTTGAGTTGACGAACAGATGGCCGGACATTCTCCTTCAGGATTTTTTGGTAGACAGTAAAATTCATGGTTCCATCTATCACAGCAAGCCTTCCAGGTCCTGAAGCAGCAAAACAACCCCAGACCATCACACTACCACCACCATATTTTACTGTTGGTATGATGTTCTTTTTCTGAAATGCTGTGTTCCTTTTACGCCAGATGTAACGGGACATTTGCCTTCCAAAAAGTTCAACTTTTGACTCATCAGTCCACAAGGTATTTTCCCAAAAGTCTTGGCAATCATTGAGATGTTTCTTAGCAAAATTGAGACGAGCCCTAATGTTCTTTTTGCTTAACAGTGGTTTGCGTCTTGGAAATCTGCCATGCAGGCCGTTTTTGCCCAGTCTCTTTCTTATGGAGGAGTCGTGAACACTGACCTTAATTGAGGCAAGTGAGGCCTGCAGTTCTTTAGACGTTGTCCTGGGGTCTTTTGTGACCTCTCGGATGAGTCGTCTCTGCGCTCTTGGGGTAATTTTGGTCGGCCGGCCACTCCTGGGAAGGTTCACCACTGTTCCATGTTTTTTCCATTTGTGGATAATGGCTCTCACTGTGGTTCGCTGGAGTCCCAAAGCTTTAGAAATGGCTTTATAACCTTTACCAGACTGATAGATCTCAATTACTTCTGTTCTCATTTGTTCCTGAATTTCTTTGGATCTTGGCATGATGTCTAGCTTTTGAGGTGCTTTTGGTCTACTTCTCTGTGTCAGGCAGCTCCTATTTAAGTGATTTCTTGATTGAAACAGGTGTGGCAGTAATCAGGCCTGGGGTTGGCTACGGAAATTGAACTCAGGTATGATACACCACAGTTAGGTTATTTTTTAACAAGGGGGCAATTACTTTTTCACACAGGGCCATGTAGGTTTGGATTTTTTTTTCTCCCTAAATAATAAAAACCATCATTTAAAAACTGCATTTTGTGTTTACTTGTGTTATATTTGACTAATGGTTAAATTTGTTTGATGATCAGAAACATTTTCTGTGACAAACATGCAAAAGAATAAGAAATCAGGAAGGGGGCAAATAGTTTTTCACACCACTGTATATATATATATATATATATATACAGTGCATCCGGAAAGCGCATCACTTTTTCCACATTTTGTTATTTACAGCCTTATTCCAAAATGGATTAAATTCAATTTTTTCCTCAGAATTCTACACACAACACCCCATAATGACAACGTGAAAAAAGTTTACTTGAGATTTTTGCAAATTTATTAAAAATAAAAAAAGTGAGAAAGGACATGTATATACTGTAAGTATTCACAGCCTTTTGCCATGAAGCTCAAAATTGAGCTCAGGTGCATCCTGTTTCCCCTGATCATCCTTGAGATGTTTCTGCAGCTTAATTGGAGTCCACCTGTGGTAAATTCAGTTGATTGGACATGATTTGGAAAGGCACACACCTGTCTATATAAGGTCCCACAGTTGACAGTTCATGTCAGAGCACAAACCAAGCATGAAGTCAAAGGAATTGTCTGTAGACCTCCGAGACAGGATTATCTTGAGGCACAAATCTGGGGAAGGTTACAGAAAAATGTCTGCTGCTTTGAAGGTCCCAATGAGCACAGTGGCTACATCATCCGTAAGTGGAAGAAGTTCGAAACCACCAGGACTCTTCCTAGAGCTGGACGGCCATCTAAACTGAGCGATCGGGGGAGAAGGGCCTTAGTCAGGGAGGTGACCAAGAACCCGATGGTCACTCTGTCAGAGCTCCAGAGGTCCTCTGTGGAGAGAGGACAACTTCCAGAAGGACAACCATCTCTGCAGAAATCCACCAATCAGGCCTGTATGGTAGAGTGGCCAGACGGAAGCCACTCCTTAGTAAAAGGCACATGGCAGCCCGCCTGGAGTTTGCCAAAAGGCACCTGAAGGACTCTCAGACCATGAGAAAGAAAGAGACTAGTCAGGATAAAGGGAAAGATGACTGCAGCAATGTACAGAGACATCCTGGATGAAAACCTGCTCCAGAGCGCTCTTGACCTCTTGACGGTTCATCTTTCAGCAGGACAACGACCCTAAGCACACAGCCAAGATATTTAAGGAGTGGCTTCAGGACAACTCTGTGAATGTCCCTGAGTGGCCCAGACAGAGCCCAGAATTGAATCCGATTGAACATCTCTGCAGAGATCTTAAAATGGCTGTTCACCGACGCTTCCCATCCAACCTAATGGAGCTTGAGAGGTGCTGCAAAGAGGAATGGGCGAAACTGGCCAAGGATAGGTGTGCCAAGCTTGTGGCATCATATTCAACAAGACTTGAGGCTGTAATTGCTGCCAAAGGTGCATCGACAAAGTACTGAGCAAAGGCTGTGAATACTTATGTACATGTGATTTCTCGGTTTTTTTATTTTTAATAAATTTGCAAAAACTTTTTTCACGTTGTCATTATGGGGTGTTGTGTGTAGAATTCTGAGGAAAAAAATGAATTTACTCCATTTTGGAATAAGGCTGTAACGTAACAAAATGTGGAAAAAGTGATGCGCTGTGAATACTTTCCGGATGCACTGTATACATTATATATATATATATATATATATATATATATATATATATATATATATTGTGAGCTGGGGGGCTGTTCGCACCCCTACAGGTTAAAAAAGATGCTGAAAGACTACCTTCACATTGCTCCCTTGCTTGCTGGGATTACTCACGGCCATTCAATTGCGCGATCCGTGCGGTACTTCACAGACTTAAAAGTCCGAACAGCACCTGTCAGTTTTTGATTGTTTGTTTGCTTTTCTCTCTCTCTCTCTCTCTCTCTCTCTCTCTCTCAGACCTTCCCTGTTCCTGACATGCACTCCTTTGAAGTGGAAGATATGTTTGCATTCTGTTAAACTGTGAGAAGGAACTGTCATCCCCATCTTGCCAAGTAGCACGTTTAAACTTTTGAAAAAGAGATATGTTTGTTTGCAGTGTTTGAATAAAGTTCCTGTCTCTACAACCTCCTGTGTTTCTGTACATATCTGTAACCCAAGCATGACAAGTGGTTCCAGGAGTGGTTGCACAGATGAACGCACATATGAATGCACAGTTGAACGCCGAGCGGTTGTTTCAGATAGCTCAAACTGTCCCGCTTCCTCCCGACCCGGAGGATCACCCGGTTCCTGCTCTACCTACTAATTCTAAGGATGTGCTGACGAAAATGGGTCCTTCCGATGACCCAGAGATGTTTCTTTTAGCTTTTGAACATGTGGCGACTTTGCTGGGATGGGACAAATGAAACTGGGCTGTCATCATCACCCCTTTTTTGTCTGGGGATGCCTTAATTGCTTTAAGGAATGTGCCTCATGATAAACTCGGCGATTATGATTTCTTGAAGCGGCAAGTTGTTTTACGAAAAACTACGAGCTTTTTGTCTAAGGGTTTTGCGCTTCATGATTGGAAACTGAACATGGATGGTCCCATTCGTGGGCAAATTCAAGATTTGATTCATAAAGTTCACTGCTGGTTTGAGGGAAACGAGATGGAGCGCCTTGTAGAAAAGGTTGTCATGAATATACTGCTGGCAGGGATCCCTGCAGTTCTCCGAGATGAATTCCTTCGCCATGATGTTGAACCGTTGATGATCATGGCCAAATGTTTGGAGGGTTCTCAAACAGCTTGGAGAAAAAGCGGTGGATTTGTTGCTCCTTATGCTGTTCCGCAGCCTCTGAGAGATCGCCCAGTAAATGCTCGTCGCTTTGAACAGAGATTAGAGAATCAACGTGCTGTTAACCCTGAAAATCGGGCTTCTTTGGGAAGACCTCCAGGGGATCCGGCTGTTAACGTAGCACCCATATCTGGGAAAGTAGGACGCCGTGGACGTCACCGTGGATATTTCAGCAGTGGAGCTGAACGAAGATGCTTCCAGTGTGATCAACCCAACCACTTGGCGAGGGAATGCTGCCTTTCCCCTGCTCAAAAGATAGAAATTGGTCTCACCGAGGTTTGTTGCTCCTGTGTTCCTCATTCCTCGGAAAAAAAGGATGGTTTAATGATCTCGGTTAAGTTGGGGGGCCGCGAGATCTCAGCATTGTTGGACTCAGGGAGTGACCTTTGTATTGTCAGACGGGACAGTGTTATATTGTGTAACACTGAAACTGTAAACATACGTTGTGTACATGGAGATGTTAAGGACTATCAGACATTGCTTCTTCCTTTAACATATAAGGGTCGACATTTTAAAGTTTGGTCTACCGTTTCGGACTCCAGCCCCTAGCCCTTACTGATCGGCAGGAGGAATGCCCTTTTTCCTAGACTCATGAATGAATGTCGGCAGCAAGTCAATGAGCCCCATATCAAACTTAGCAGGGGGAAGAGGAAGAACTGCTGGCTGTTGAGGAAGATCTTGAGCCCGGTCTAGATACTGAACCCGATCTCTCCAGTGAGACCGAGAGAGACACCCCCAATTTCCCAGAGCGGTTGGCTGGCCCATCTACAACAAGAACCGAGTACTAGCGAGCAGACCGATTTTGTGCGCTTGCAGCATGCTGATAGCTCATTAGAATATGCATTTTAACAGGCTCTCTCTGCTAGTGACTCTTATTACCAAGAGTATGCATCCGGGGGCTTAAAAACCCTGTACTTTCTTGAGAAAGGCGGCTGCCTTTTTAGAGTGATATCAGATCATTTAGTCTGAGAATGTATTGAACAGTTAGTTGTACCTGAAGTACATAGAGACATTCTTTTACAATTAGCTCACGCTCACATCTTGGGTGGACACCTGGGAACGTTTATCAAAACAATTTTATTGGCTGAATATGGGGAAAGATTTTGAGCGATTCTGTACTTCTTATCTTGACTGCCCGATCATCTCTGCTTATAGACCTTCTCGGGCTCCCCTTTCTCCTATGCTTATTTTGGAAGTCCCTTTCCAACGGGTGGGATTAGATATAGTAGGTCCTCTACCTAAGACTAAAAGTGGGTATCAATATATGCTTGTGTTGGTTGACTATGCAACGCAATATCCGGAAGTGGCTGCTTTGAAAAAAGCCAATTCCTCCACTGTAGCCAAAGCTTTGTGGAGGATTTTTACTCGTATTGGCATCCCTAGAGAAATTTTAACTGATCAGGGCACACCTTTTACTTCTCATGTAATGAAACAATTGTGTGACAGCTTTTCTATTAAGAAATTGAGTACCGCTGTTTACCATCCACAGACGAATGGTTTGACTGAACAATTCAACAAAACTTTAAAACAGATGATCAGGCGAGTCGCTCATGATGATCCAATGTCTTGGGACTCTGTCCTGCCTTTTGTTATGTTTGCGGTGCGGGAATCGCCAGAGGCGTCCATTGACTTGAGTCCATTCGAGTTGTTGTTTGGCAGGCGTCTACGAGGGGTCTTGGATGTTGTACGAAAGGAATGGACAGGATTTGGGAAAGCAGCTCATGGACTGAGCTTTGCAGATCGGGTAATTTCGTTACAAGAAAGAATTTCTTAACTTTCTTCTATTTCTGTAGAGCATCAGCAACGTGAGCAAGAAACTCAGAAACATCTTTATGATAGATGTTGTGAGCTCCGTGAATTCAAACCTGGCGATCATGTTCTGGTACTGATTCCAACAGATCTGCACAAACTCCTAGCAAAATGGCAGGGCCCTGCCATTAGTGAGGAATGTATGGGGCTGGTAAATTAAAGGTTAGAATACCGGGCCGGTGCAAACCATTCCAGATTTTACATGTTAATCTCTTGAAGAAATGGCATGACCCATGGGGGTGGGGTGCACTTCTTTGGCTGCTGTCTCTCAGACCGATGTTGCCATTGGTGACGATTTGACCGACTCGCAAAAGACAGAGTTGTTATCTTTGATTGAACAGAACACTGATGTTTTTTTCAGACTTGCCAGGCGTGACTAATCTTGCAGAACATAAAATAACTACTGAACCTGGTGTTAGGGTGCAGATGCGCCCATATCGGATTCCGGAAGCATGACGGAATATTGTGCACGAGGAAGTCAGAAAGATGCTGGCATTGGGTGTAATTCGCGAAAGTAAAAGTGACTGGTGCAGTCCGGTCATATTAGTCCCAAAGCAAGACAGCTCGGTTCGCTTCTGTATCGATTTCAGGCACTTGAATAAAGTCTCAAAATTTGGTACTTATCCAATGCCCCGAGTTGACGAACTGTTGGAAAAACTGGGTCAGATGTCCTATATCTCCACACTGGATCTCACGAAAGGTTACTGGCAGGTGCCTCTTGAGGCTGACAGTTGTGAAAAAACAGCATTTGCGACTCCTGACAGACTTCCATGAATTTACTAGACTCCCATTTGGTCTTCATGGCGCATCTCTAACTTTCCTGAGTATGATGGACCAGATCTTGCATCCTCATTCCGAGTATTCAGGGGTGTATCTCGATGATGTTGTGATTTTCAGTAATGATTGGCAAACACGTTTAGAACGTCTCCAGGCTGTCCTTGAGAGCCTAAGACAGGCTGGTTTGACACCTAACCCCAAGAAGTGTAAATTGGGTATGTCTGAGACACATTATCTGGGCTACTCCATGGGCAGGAGTTTACTCCGACCTCAATTCAGAAAAGTAGAAGAGATGCTTGCTTATCCACATCCAGAAACGCAGAACCAAGTATGTGCCTTTCTGGGGATTGCAGGTTATCACAGAAGATTCATCCCTGATTTTGCAAATAGGGCTGCTCCTCTTTCAGATCTTACTAGAGGCAGAAAAAACTGGCCTGTTGTATGGACAGACGTTTGTGAATGTGCCTTTTGTGATTTGAAAACTGCATTGTCTTCTTATCCAGTTCTGCGGAATCCCGACTTCTCCAAGGATTGTGTTCTACAGACGGACACAAGTGCATTTGGTGTAGGTGCCGTCCTGTCCCAGGTTTTTGATGGGGAAGAGCACCCTATCACATTTTTGAGTAGGAAACTGCTTCCTAGGGAGCGTAATTATTCGACTATTGCAAAAGAAAGCTTGGCAATAAAATGGGCTATGGAAGCGTGTCGTTATTATTTATGGGGATGAAATTTCACATTAGTGACAGATCACGCTCCACTTCAGTGGTTATACCGTCAGAAAGAAACAAACTCTCGTCTCATGAGATGGTTTTTGGGTTTGCAACCTTACAGTTTTACAGTGAGACATCGACCCGGCTCTGAACATATTAATGCTGATGTCCTGTCACGCTTGTTTGAGCCTGGTTTGGAATGTCGCTTGATTCACAAAAAAGTGAATAAAGTTGAGGGAGGGGGTGTGAGCTGGGGGGCTGTTCGCACCCCTACAGGTTAAAAAAGACACTGAAAGACTACCTTCACATTGCTCCCTTGCTTGCTGGGCTTACTTGCGGCTGCTCTATTGCACAATCCGCGCAGTACTTCGCAGACTTAAAAGTCCGAACAGCACCTGTCAGTTGTTGATTGTTTGTTTGTTTTTCTCTATCTCTCTCAGACGTTCCCTACTCCTGACGCGCACTCCTTTGAAGAGGAAGATATGTTTGCATTCTTTTAAATTGTGAGACGGAACTGTCATCCCCGTCTTGCCGAGGAGCACATTTAAACTTTTGAAAAAGAGACATGTTTGTTTGCAGTGTTTGAATAAAGTTCCTGTCTCTACAACCTGCTGTGTTTCTGTGCAAATCTGTGACCCAAGCGTGACAATATATCCATATATGTATACATATCTACACACAAACATATTTTTTTTTATATCTCCCTTTGCATACATTTCGGTCACACAGTGCTTTTTCAGGGCACCATAATGTCTGGGACACAGAAATGGCAGGTTTGTTAAAGCTGTCATATTTAGGACTTTCCCACATATCCCTTGCATGCAATGACTGCTTGAAGTCTGTGATTCATAGACACCAGCAGGTGCAGAGGTTCTTCTCTGGTGATGCTCTGCCAAGCCACTAATGCAGCCATCTTCAGCTCCTGCTTGTTTCTGGGACTTGTCCCATTAAGCTTTCTCTTCAGCATATGGAAGTCTTCCTCAATTGGATTTAAAATGGTTGACTAGCTTGGCCTTTCAAGAATATTACATTTTTTAGCCTTGAAAAACTCCTCTGTTGCCAAAGCAGGATGTTTGGGATCATTATCTTTTATTGAATTTGAAGGCACTTACAGGAGCTTGAAACTGTACAACATGAATCATGCATGTAATTATAATAAATAACAAATCAAAAAATGAACATTATTTGAACCATCATGGCAGAAAGATGCTATAAAATGTAAAGTCTGAGCGAGCAACTGATATTAGGCTAGTGATGCATCTAACAACTTGTGGTCCACTAATTCTGTTATTATAAAGAGGCAATATGCAATGAGTTGACAAATCCTCACGTACTGAGAAGCATAGAAGGATACCATATAAAGATGAATACTAGGAACGGTGGCTAATGTGCAAGCTAGGGATGCTCTGTTCAGGTTTTTTAAGGCTAATACCAATTACCATTCCATGTTTCTTGATTGGCCAATTCCATACTGATTATGATTTGTTTTTCTTTATCCCTTGTGTAACCAGACAAACAGAAGTCTTGTGTGCTATATTAAAGAGTATTTTTATAGTTAAACAATAGATCACAGGTGCTAACTGTTCATTTTTTATTAACAAAATGAAATTCTGTAGGCTTATTGTTCAGTGACCATAAAATACTAACATTAAAAAAAATCCTTAAAATACATATTTTAACTAATAAAATATATACAAAAATATCTATCCATAATACATATGGCATAAAATAAAATAAAAAGCTTTATTACAAGCTATCACATTGTTTAGTTTTTCTGTAATGTACCAATCTGAAACAAGGCTTAATTAAATAGGTAGTTTTCATAATTTCTTTAACAACATACAGTATATTATGCATACTGTATATATTTATTTATTCTCATACTATCAATTAATTGACATTGTCAATTAAATGCTGCTTAAATGTAAATATGTATGTGCACTTATATGTTTTTATCATTTTAAATCATTAAATGCACTACAGCTTTTTGCGGTTAAAATATAAATTTACTATATTTATACAGGTGTTTTTTCTTCTTCAGTGTATCAGCGAGACCTTTGCAATTCTTGAGGTGCAATTATAAAATATTGCTTACCATTGTAATTATGTAGGATTTGTTTCTTATCAAAACTTATGCTTGATGACATAGAGCAACAAATAATAAACACAGTACAAATCTTTAAAATAAACTATTGTTTACGAAGCAGCAATTTCAAATTTGTCTTTATCTTTTCTTTTTCCAAGTAAAAGTGTAAGCTGCTGCATTTTAAACAAGCTCACTTTGCAGATTCAAATAGTTTCTGTTTTTATTTAAAGGAGAAAATAAAAAGGTCTAAATTCCTTAAACTAGCTTTTCTTGCCATTTGTCTAATTGCATAGGATGACTTCTCGGATTCCTTTTTTCAGTTTATTACTCCACTTTCTTCAACACAATGGCTAATATACTAATCACCTCTCGTTCACTGATAAAACAAGCTTCAACTCTCTGCTCTTTGTTCACAATGCAGAAAGTTTGCTGCAAAATTTAAAAAACGACTGCGCTGGTTCAACTACTGTGACATCTTGTGTAAAGGAGCATTGCAACAAATTACCATAAAGCTTAAGAAAGCAGGGGCTGAAACTATAGTTTTTTGTGATTGGCTTTTTTACTGACAACCCTTTGAGTCTTTTTTTAGTTAAAATCAGACTATTTTGATTGGAGGCTAATTGATCGGAGCATCCTTAGTGCAAGCAATATGAAATTTAATGCGAACTGAAAAAGGTTTGCAGTGAAAAGCAATAAATATGGATTACATACTGTACTTGACAATATTCAGGATGTGCCTGAGGAACTCATTTGTGTTACTCCCTTGTTAGATAACCACACAAATGAGTTCATCAGGCATATCCTGAATATTGTCAAGTACAGTATGTAATCCATATTTATTGCTTTTCACTGCAAACCTTTTTCTGTTTGCCTAGATTGGCTAAACAGAGGGACAGAGCTGGGAAAGATGTGCAGCAGGTTAGGGTAATAAAGGATACAGATGGAAATGTACTCACAAGCAAGGAGAGTGTGTTGAGCAGATGGACAGAGAACTTTGAGAGGCTGATGAATGAAGAGAACGAGAGAGAGAAAATGTTAGGTGATGTGGAGATAGTGAATCAGGAAGTGCAACGGATTAGCAAGGAGGAAGTAAGGACAAAAACGAAGAGGATGAAGAATGGAAAAGCGTTGGTCCAGATGACATACCTGTGGAAGCATGGAGGTGTTTAAGAGAGATGGCAGTGGAGATTTTAACCAGATTGTTTAATGGAATCTTGGAAAGTGAGAGAATGCCTGAGGAGTGGAGAAGAAGTGTACTGGTGCCAATATTTAAGAATAAGGGGGATGTGCAGGACTGCAGTAACTACAGGGGAATAAAATTGATGAGCCACAGCATGAAGTTATGGGAAAGAGTAGTGGAAGATAGGTTAAGAAGTGAGGTGATGATTAGTAAGCAACGGTATGGTTTCATGCCAAGAAAGAGCACCACAGATGCGATGGTTGCTCTGAGGGTGTTGATGGAGAAGTATAGAGAAGACCAAAAGGAGTTGCATTGCATCTTTGTGGACCTGGAGAAAGCATATGACAGGGTGCCTCGAGTGGAGATGTGGTATTGTATGAGGAAGTCGGGAGTGGAAGAGAAGTATGTAAGAGTTGTACAGGATATGTACGAAGGAAGTGTGACCATAGTGAGGTCTGCAGTAGGAGTGACAGATGCATTCAAGGTGGAGGTGGGATTATATCAGGGATCAGCTCTGAGCCCTTTGTTATTTGCAATGGTGATGGACAGGTTGACAGACGAGATTGGACAGGAGTCCCCGTGGACTATGATGTTTGCTGATGACATTGTGATCTGTAGTGATAGTAGGGAGCAGGCTGAGGAGACCCTGGAGAGGTGGAGATATGCTCTAGAGAGGAGAGGAATGAAGGTCAGTAGGAACACCAAGACAGAATACATGTGTGTAAATGACAGAGAGCTCAGTGGAATGGTGAGGATGCAGGGAGTAGAGTTGGTGAAGGTGGATGAGTTTAAATACTTGGGATCAACAGTACAGAGTAATGGGGATTGTGGAAGAGGATTGAAAAAGGGAGTGCAGGCAGGGTGGAATGGGTGGAGAAGAGTGTCAGGAGTGATTTGTGACAGACAGGTATCAGCAAGAGTGAAAGGGAAGGTCTACAGTAGTGAGACCAGCTATGTTATATGGGTTGGAGACGGTGGCACTGACCAGAAAGCAGGAGACAGAGCTGGAGGTAGCAGAGTTAAAGATGTTAAGATTTGCATTGGGTGTGACGAGGATGGACAGGATTAGAAATGAGTACATTAGAGGGTCAGCTCAAGTTGGACGGTTGGGAGAGAAAGTCAGAGAGGCGAGATTGCGTTGATTTGGACATGTGCAGATGAGAGATGCTGAGTATATTGGGAGAAAGATGTGAAGGATAGAGCTGCCAGGCAAGAGAAAAACAGGAAGGCCTAAGAGAAGGTTTATGGATTTGGTGAGAGGACATGCAGGTGATGGGTGTAACAGAAGAGGATGCAGAGGACAGAAAGATATGGAAGAAGATGATCCGCTGTGGCGACCCCTAACAGAAGCAGCCGAAAGAAGGTAATCATATAGTATAACATTATACACTGCTGAAGCTCCCAGTGAAAAATGCAGTTTAACAACAATAAAGTTCACAAGGAAAGCCTAAGCCAATTTTTCAGGATTGTCTCCTATACACAGGAAAAATGGGTAGCTCTGTAGCTTCAGTTTCATTAAGACAACAATCTATTCTTAGATGGACTATTAAGGATGGCTTCCTACTGGACTGGCATTGACACTGAACAGGCTTGATGATGCAGAAGATGAAAATCCCTTGCATGGCTTTATTCCTGCATGGACTTATCACCCTGAATTAGAACAAGCACGATCTCGCCAGGTTAGTTGTTTTCAAGTCCAAACACTAAAGGGTAACACATATTCACTAACTTCACATCAGTGAGGCATTAGGAGCATTTATGGAGGAATAATATCCATTTGTCATTATATAGTTTTGTTATTTGAACATTGTAAAGCATCTTAAAACACACAGAGACCGAAAATAATAAATGGAGAATGTGGGCTGGGCCAGTACAAATTCAACATAATGTCAACAAGTTCTCCAGCACTATTTGTTATTAAGGGGAGGTGGGCAGTCCCAGTTCTGTGGTAAAACAGATTATTTCTGCTTGTTTTTTAGTTTTGACATTTCTCCACCATACAAGGGCAGCATGACCTTAAGTGCTTACAATTGCTGCATCACAACTCCAAGCATCTGGGTTTGAATTCTGGCTTGTGGGGACCTGGTATGTTATTCCCAAGTACCCATGAGCTTTCTCAGGGTAGTTTGAATTGCTCTAACATACATATAAAAGATGTTAATATTTGTGAACAATGCCAAATTCACAAAGTTTATATTTATCTATATTTATATCTATATCTATCTATCTGCGGTGGGTTGGCACCCTGCCCAGGATTGGTTCCTGCCTTGTGCCCTGTGTTGGCTGGGATTGGCTCCAGCAGACCCCCGTGACCCTGTGTTCGGATTCAGCGGGTTGGAAAATGGATGGATGGATGGATATCTATCTATATACATATATATATTGTGACAGATAGGGGCGCTATCGCTCCCTTGAACCCTCGGACAATACGCCAGACACCAGATAAAAGTGCAAATATGATATTTATTTGAACAATAATGTGCACAAAGCACCACCACTCCACAAATCTCCAATAAACAATAACCCAATAAACAATCCTCCACTCCCAGACGCTTAGCCACCCTGCCTCCCAACTCAGCTCGTCTGTCTGGGATTTCCCACAGTCCTTTATAGTCCATGACCTGGAAGTGCTTCTGAGCCCTCAGTCCATGTGATTATCCAGCACTTTCGGGTCAGGTAAAAACTTCTCTCTTTCTTCAGCCCGGAAGTACAGTAATCCCTTGCTATATCGCGCTTCGACTTTCGCGGCTTCACTCTATCGCGGATTTTATATGTAAGCATATTTAAATATATATCGCGGATTTTTTGCTGGTTCGCGGATTTCTGCGGACAATGAGTCTTTTAATTTCTGGTACATGCTTCCTCAGTTGGTTTGCCCAGTTGATTTCATACAAGGGACGCTATTGGCAGATGGCTGAGAAGCTACCCAACCACAGCGTGTATTATGTATTAAATAAAACTCCTCAAATATATTGTGAGCACGGGGGCTGTTCGCACCCCTAGAGGACACAGCCGCTCCTCAAAAAACGCTGAAAGATTACCTTCACTGTGCTCCCTTCTTTGCTGGGCTTACATGTGGCTGCTTTGCAAGTGATATGCTTCCCGCATGGTGCTTCCCATACTTAAAAGATCAAACAGCACGTATTGATTTTTGATTGTTTGCTTTCCTCTCTCTCTCTCTCTCTCTCTCTTTCGCTCTGACATTCTCTGCTCCTGACGGGAGGGGGTGTGAGCAGAGGGGCTGTTCGCATACTGGCTTAGAGGATACGGACGCTCCTCTAAAAAATGCTGAAAAATGCTTGCTCCCTTCCTTGCAGCTACTTTGTCCAGCGGTGCTTCGCATACTTAAAAGCCAAACAGGCACTCCTTTGAAGAGGAAGATATGTTTGCATTCTTTTAATTGTGAGACGGAACTGTCATCTCTGTCTTGTCATGGAGCACAGTTTAAACTTTTGAAAAGGAGACAAATGTTTGTTTGCAGTGAATGAATAACGTTCCTGTCTCTCTACAACCTCCTGTGTTTCTGTGCAAATCTGTGACCCAAGCATGACAATATAAAAATAACCATATAAACATATGGTTTCTACTTCGCGGATTTTCACCTTTCGCGGGGGGGTCTGGAAAGCAACCCCTGCGATGGAGGAGGGATTACTGTATATCATTTCTTCCATTCCCGTGACTTGAAAATACTTCCGGGCTATACGGAAAGTATAAGTCCCTGGGCCTCCCTGCAGCAACTCCTGGCGGCCCCCATGGTATCCAGCAGGGTTGTGCATTATAACTCTACTGTCCATGATTCCCTGCTGGCAATCGGGGCACTTCCATGCTGCAAGGAGGGCTCCATCTGGCGGCCGGGTTGAATGGTTGGCCATATCTCACTATATATATTGTAAAAGATAGAGGTCTCCGTGACCCCTTGAACCCTTGGATCAGACGTCAGACACCAGATAAAAGTCCAATTATTATTTATTATATAATAATAATGTGCACCAAGCACCCTCCACTACACAATACTCAATAATAAACAATTAATAATCAATCCTCCACACTCCCAGACACTTTGCCACCCTTCCTCCCAGCTCAGCTCAGTGTACTGGGCTTCCCAGAGTCCTTTTATACACCCTGACCCGGAGGTGTTCCCATTCAACAGTCCACAGTTCCTTTTCCCTTCCGGGTCAGGGTAAACAGTCCTTTTCTTCAACCCGGGAGCACATTGTTTCTTCCTGTCACGTGACCGTGACGTACTCCCGGGTTATAGGGCACATGCGAGCCTACGAGCCCCCCTACAGCGACGCCTGGTGGCCCCCAAGGTATCCAGCAGGGCTGTGTATAAAAACTACATAGTCCATGAGGCCCTGCTGGAACTCGGGGCATGTCCACGCTGCTGGGAGAGCTCC
The DNA here is from genome assembly GCF_900747795.2 of Erpetoichthys calabaricus. NCBI lineage: Eukaryota > Metazoa > Chordata > Cladistia > Polypteriformes > Polypteridae > Erpetoichthys > Erpetoichthys calabaricus. Next base: position 33,026,112 of record NC_041409.2, on the reverse strand, counting down.
TCCTGGCGGCCTGGGGGTGAGGGCCGGAGAAAGAAGCCGGCAATCCACCACAATATATATATATATATCCATCCATCCATTAGCCAACCCGCTATATCCTAACTACAGGGTCACGGGGTCTGCTGGAGCCAATCCCAGCCAACACAGGGCGCAAGGCAGGAAACAAACCCTGGGCAGGGCGCCAGCCCACCGCAGGGCACACACCACGAACACAGTAGGGACAATTTAGGATCGCCAATCCACCTAATCTGCATGTCTTTGGACTGTGGGAGGAAATCGGGGCAAACGGAGGAAACCCACGCAGACATGGGGAGAACTTGCAAACTCCACGCAGGGAGGACCCGGGAAGTGAACCCGGGTCTCCTAACTGCGAGGCAGCAGTGCTACCACTGCGCCACTCTGCCGCCCATATATATATTGTGGAATATGACCCGGACACAGACAGGCAGACACGTTAGATTTACCTCACACACATTTACTGTGTTCTTCCATCATCACAATTCTTCTCAACAACCCCAATACCCCACAGTTCGGGCCAACACAATGCCTTTTATATATATACAGTGTTCTGCCTAGCGTCTTTTAGCCGGGCACTCCGCCTGGCTAATTTAGTTGACCGCCCGGCTGTCATCTTGCATGATATTGTGAGATGACAGCCGCAGATCTACAGGCACAGGCAGATCTAATGATCTGCAGAGATGGCAAGGGATGAGCGGGCGGGTGGGAAAATAGAATTGAAGCAGGATTGCAAGTGGCGAGGGGAGAGACGCGGAGCGGGATATTGCCAATCACTCAATGCTAAACTAGCTAAAAGCAGGGACGAGGCAGAGCGGAGTTCACAAGCAAAGAGTATGGGAAGCTGGGCTTTCAAGAGGGGGCTGTACATGGTAATTAATAGCAGAGGCGTAGCAGCTTAATAAATACAGCAGCAAGGAGTATGGGGAGGAGGACGGGCAAGAGGGGGATGTACATGCTAATAGCGGGGACGGAGCGGCAGTTCACAAGCAAAGAGGATGTCGAGGTGTGGGGGCAAGAGAAGGTCTGATAAAATAAAAAAAAGACTCGTGGAACCAGCCTGTCAGATATCAGAAAAAGGGCGTCAGGAAGTGACGTCTCTGTTCTCAGTGTCAGTGCAGTCTGTGTAGCGTACAGCTGCAATCTTCTTGTTCAGTATATAACAAACCAATATATATTATATATATATTATATATATATATATATATATATATATATAATATATATATATATATATAGATATATATATTGTGGAGACTGGCTCGGACACAGACAGGCAGACATGCTCATGTCACCCAACACACGTTTATTTACAATACTATTTACAAAGTCTTGTGCCACACACCCCAATCTTCCCCAAAGTCCAGGCCAACCACTCTGCCTCTTCGGACCGCCTCCTTCTCTCTTTCTAGCACTTTGTCCTGCTTTCACCCGACTCCAGCCTCGAATGAAGGGAGGCGATCCCATTTATCTGTACCCAGATGTGTTCCAGGTGTGCACCGGCAATCCCGCGGACACGCCCCAGTGTGGCGGAAATGCCAGCTGTCCTCCCGGAAGCACTCTGGGTGTTCCCTCTCTTCTTCCCCCCAGCACTTCCTGGTGTGGCGGAAGTACTGGGGTCCAGGGTCCTTCAGGCAGGGGGACGAGCCCTGTCCGGGTGCAACAATATATATATATATATATATATATATATATATATATATATATATATATATATATATATATATATATATATATATATATATATGGGCGGCACGGTGACGCAGTGGGTAGCGCTGCTGCCTCGCAGTTGGGAGATCTGGGGACCTGGGTTCGATTCCCGTGTCCTCCCTGCGTAGAGTTTACATGTTCTCCCCGTGTCTGCGTGGGTTTCCTCCGGGCGCTCCGATTTCCTCCCACATTCCAAAGACATGCAGGTTAGGTGGATTGGCGATTCTAAATTGGCCCTAGTGTGTGCTTGGTGTGTGGGTGTGTTTGTGGGTGTCCTGCGGTGGGTTGGCACCCTGCCCAGGATTGTTTCCTGCCTTGTGCCCTGTGTTGGCTGGGATTGGCTCCAGCAGACCCCCGTGACCCTGTGTTCGGATTCAGCGGGTTGGAAAATGGATGGATGGATATATATATACTGTATATATACACACAGTTGTTTAAGCATTAGGTGTGTTCTGTGTGCAAAAATCCTCATAACACTCACTGTGGTTCCTGTTAAAGTGACTCCCTCTGCTGTTTTTATATTTGCTCATACTGAGGGTTTTGTTAAAGTGACCCCATCTGCTGTTCTTATATTTGCTCATATCTGGACCTGCGTCCATATTGCAAAAAGTGTGCAGAAACCCTTGCAGCACACACCGTATCCTGAGCAAAACTTTTGTCACTGAATTGCTGAGCGTTTTGTTAAAGTGACCCATCTGCCATTCCTTTTTTTGTTCATATCTTGCCCTGCCGTAGTGCATGTGTGCATTGAATATCCAATAGGCTACAACTTTCCCACTCAAAAGTCTTATTCATAGGTATTTTAAATTTTTTCCAAAAGTTTTACCAACATGAGTAAAAAAAACTGTTCAGAAAACAACACTGCTCAGTTATTTCAGAAAAGAGACGCCACAAACTAATGAAGGTGCAGCGTCAACTCCTGATGTGGAAATTTCAGACAAAGACACTGCAGAAGCTAGTCCATCGGGGGAAATCTCTTCAGCACATACTCTGCCAATTGATAAATCTAAGCACCACTTATCCGGCATAAACAAACAATGGTTTAAAGATTTTGATTGGCTAATGGTCAAAGAAAACGGTATGTGGTGCTCATTGTGCATGAAATATTCAAACAAACACCCCCCAAGGAGGGAGTTGCCTTGGGTAATTGTGCCATGCACAAGAATTCGAAAAGAAAGCTTGCTGGACCATGAAAAAAGTAAAACTCACATTTAGTCTTCTGCTGACCTTTTAGGAAAGCGTGTACTAGAACAAACTGAAATCATTAAATTGAAAGATCTGTATCTGTGTTAAATAAATTACAGAGAGATGCCTTTGTGGGAGCTTTAAGATCCATGTATTGGTTGGCAAAAAATGAGTTGCCACATACAACGTTGATTGAAACGCTGTTGGAACACTGTAAAGAAATGTGTTGTTCCTTTTTACAACATCTCAATGTTGGTAAAAATGCACATTACACCTCTGAAAGAATAATGCAAGAGCTGCTGGATGTCTTAGCATCAGAAATAAAGTCTAACATACTGAAAAATATACACGCTGAAATTTTTTTCAGTACTCTGTGTGATGAAACCACAGACATCTCAGTTGTAAAACAATTAATTATTTACATTAAATATGTTTGCCAGGGGCGGCACGGTGGTGCAGTGGGTAGTGCTGCTGCCTTGCGGTAAGGAGACCTGGGTTCGCTTACCGGGTCCTTCCTGCGTGGAGTTTGCATGTTCTCTCCGTGTCTGTGTGGGTTTCCTCCGGGTGCTCCGGTTTCCTCCCACAGTCCAAAGACATGCAGCTTAGGTGCATTGGTGATCCTAAATTGTCCCTAGTGTGTGCTGTGTGTGTGTGTGTGTGTGTGTGCGCGCCCTGCGGTGGGCTGGCGCCCTACCCGGGGTTTGTTTCCTGCCTTGCGCCCTGTGTTGGCTGGGATTGGCTCCTGCAGATCCCCGTGACCCTGTAGTTAGGATATAGCGGGTTGGATAATGGATGGATGGATGGATGGATGTTTGCCAAGTCACTAAAGAGGTCAGAATTAGTTTTGTATCAACCCGCAATATGATTGATGGCAAAGCAGAGACTATAACCAACACACTGAGTGAGAATATGGACATTCTAGACTTGAAAACTGGACAATGGATGGATGGACCTTGATACATGACTATCAATGGTTATGGGTTCGAGAGGCTCCTGGAAGCACCAAAGAGTGTGGTCTTCCTTAGCATGTACCAAAAGGGAACTGTCAAGCACAAAAGCAATAGTTTTGCTATTTTATGAGTAAATAATAATAATATTTTATTAATATAGTGCCTTTCCTATAAATGAGCAAATACCACTACATTTTAGGAGACTTAAACCAATAATGACCCTGATTCTACAAGCAAATGTGACAGAAAGGACAAAAATCCTTTTAGGCTAAAGGGATGTTCGTTTACTTAAATAGGATCAATTTTTTACTTTTACAGAAACTGGGAAAAAAAACCAAAAATCATAGATGTCACAGGTGTGTGTTCTGTTCTCATGTTTATTAGATGTTGGCTGTAATAAAAATGTTTTTGGTTGCATGAATGCTATTGACTAAATGTAATGAAGACCAATTGCAAAAGCTTTCAGTCAGCCTCAATGTACCAGGCTTTCGGGTCTGATGTACCATTTTGTCTTGATTTTCTGCTTATGCCATATTCTTGTATAAGGTTCCATGATGGGGATTTTTTTGTTTATCATTCTTGCAGGAACTAGTTATGGGAGCAGGTGCCTTAACTTAGCTCTCATATTGCTGCTGAGGTAAATTTACCTCTTGTGCGATTGTCAAAACGTATAGACTTGCAGTGTGTGACACCATCTTTTGGTTTTTTAGCAGCACATGATTTTGTAGTTGCCTTCTAAAGGTGCCTTCCAAATGCTCCTACCTCCCTGTATGGTACTTCCTGTGCTTGGATGTGGTACTTTCAAACCATAGCTTACCACCTTCCTACTGGAAATTACCATTTTGCCTGTCAGAAGAACAAGCAACTAGGAATGCACAATATTTCTTTCCCAGATTAAAACTGTAATAGTCATGTCATGTTTCTTGTGTATCATTCTGGCTCACACCTCCAGGAATCGGAACTTATTTTGCTGACAAGTTCTCCCTCAGAATTCACCCTGCAGTCCATTTTTCTCTCACACTGCATAAAGGTGAAATATTGAGTTAACTGGTGACTCAATGTGTGAAAGTCAGCGTGTTTAAGTGTGGCCCAGACTGGTATCCTATTTAGGGTTGAATCTTGCTTTTTTGTTTGACATATAAAAGGGATGTACACTGGGATTGCTCCCCTGCAGTAGTAAAAGCAGACCAATAAAAAAAAAAAAAAGGAAGGACTGTCAAATTTCACGCAGCAAAAATTGTTACTTTCAAAGAAAGACATGGTTCTGAAATCATTTAAAAATACTCTCATTCTGCTAAGCCTCTCAGCATGCAATGTCCACCATTTAGAACATCAAGTTATCTGCCTGTACACAACATGTGACTTGCACATCCAAACCTATAATAGCAGAGTGATCTAGTGAAGCGAAAGTCATGAAGCACAGGGAGCCAGTGGATTGACCCACCTTGAAGAAAGAAGCAAAGCACTGAAATTGCACTGTATAATGCTGGACACTTCTAGCATTTAAAATAATTATACAAAACTGAAGTGAAACAAATCTCCCGAGAAATTATACTTTACAAGCAGAACTTGTCAAATGAACTGCTTGATCATTTGTGCATACATCTTAGTCCATGTGCAGTGCTGTCTTGTGGAAAAATCCGCTGCCAACCCAACTATCTCTTCTCTGTTAGCACTTTCCCTGGACACTGCTATTGCTTAAATATGGCCCACTCATTTAGTTGTAGTTCTCCAAATTAAGGCATATCTTTTCAGCCCATAACTGAAATCCCCTATCATGGAAGGAGGTTACTGGTGACATGTTGGGATCAGTTAGTGACAGAGATGTGTCCTGTGCACTCTGTGTTAAAATTATAAGGTCTCCCCAGATCTTCATCAATGTATCAGTTTAAATGTATTGTGAAACTGCTCAGAGATTTTTTGCAGATGACTTAAAAAATGTTATCCACTGTTATCTACATTGGTTGTAGATTCAAGTCTCATTTCACATCCAAGCATGCATCCATATCAGACATGGCTTATTTAAGAAGAAGCAGGTGGAGCACTGCCTTTCTCTGTATTTACCAAGAAATAAAGGAAAGACACTCTTTAAAAAATATTTAAGTTTTCAGGAATTGAAATTCAGTGTGGCAATTCCCATAAATTTGTATTTTTAATGCACATATTTACCTGGTGAGTACAAGATACCCTGTATTTAAACTGGTCTTAAGAAGAAACTCAAAGCTTGGTTAAATTGGAGACTATAAACAGGCTGAACTATATACTTTTACTTGAATCAATACAAAAATTAATTGGCTTGGATTGTGGATTGTTTTGTGACTTCGTATTTATTTAGTTTTGTTCCTTTATAATTGACAAATTAACCACTGCCAAGGCGGCACAATGGCGCAGTAGTAGTGCTGCTGCCTCGCAGTTAGGAGACCCGGGTTCGCTTCCCGGGTCCTCCCTGTGTGGAGTTTGCATGTTCTCCCCGAGTCTGCGTGGGTTTCCTCCCACAGTCCAAAGACATACAGGTTAGGTGCATTGGCGATCCTAAATTGTCCCTAATATGTGGGTGTGTGTGCCCTGTGGTGGGCTGGTGCCCTGCCCAGGAAACCGTGTCTGCGTGGGTTTCCTCCCACAGTCCAAAGACATGCAGGTTAGGTGCATTGGCAATCCTAAATTGTCCCTAATGTGTGGGTGTGTGTGCCCTGTGGTGGGCTGGTGCCCTGCCCAGGGTTTGTTTCCTGCCTTGCACCCTGTGTTGGCTGGGATTGGCTCCAGCAGACCTCCGCGACCCTGTAGTTAGGATATAGCGGGTTGGATAATGGATGGATGGACCACTGCCAACTTGTGGCTTCATTGCAACTAAACTTAAAGACACTCGCAATTGTCATTCTTTTAAAATGTCTGTGGTGGACTAACAGCCTTTAAACCTAACCTGAAAAGTAAAATCATTGACACATACAAAAAGATTAACAATACCCATGGATATCTTTCAAGAAGATCACCTGTTAACATATCCATGGCTAAGGCTGTCACCTGTCTAACTCTGACAAGGACATTTCAGCATAAAAATATGGACGCTATTGTGTAGCGCGTCCCTCTTACTATGGATAAGGAGCCCGCCACACACAAAAAACCTCCTATTCTTAGGGAAAATAATTATTTATGGAACTCGACAGAACCTGAGCACCTATTTGAAGTCCCCAGAAGGAGTTGTTTTTAAGAATTTATACAAAAAGGAAAAATAATCACCCCAACAAATATTTTAAAAAACAAAAGAATATTTATAAGTCAAATCAATCCTAATTAATAAGCCCCCCTTTTACCCTTCTATAATATACAAAAAGAAATCCAGAAAGAAAGCAAGAAAACGCAGAAAAAGAAAAACCCAGGAAGAGAAACAGAAATATAACCTACTTATCAATACCCCCAACTAATTCACAGAACATAACCGACTAAATACACATATATACAAATATATACAAATATAAATTAGACACCCGCTCACACAATCCACCCGTGATCCCCAGTCCCTTTTATATTATTGTCGATAAAGTCTTAATCCACCCGGCCTGGGAAGTCTGTGACAAATCCAGCAATCCAGTCAGTTAACCTTCGCTGACTCGTACACTGTATTAAAAGGTAATTAGAAGCAATCTCACTGGTCTGGCGAATGATTCCTTGTCACAAGCTGAAATCCGTATCACCCGGTTGTTTCGGCGTTAGCGTCCTTTAATGGCCGCCGCCCGCAGCACAATTGTAAGGTGAAGCCGTGAACTCCAAGATCCTTACCGATTAGCATGAGCTCCTTTTCGTTGAGTCCAACCGGTATTACAATGGAGCCTAACGAGCTTTTACCGTTCACTTCTTTACCAAGACACTTTCCCAGGTCCTTCCTTAAATCGACTTTCCTCACGCTACTCTCCTCTTCCTTTAAACTCTCTCGAACTCCTTCCTTTTTTTTTCCCCCCAATACGTGCCTCCTCGCCTTTTAAAGAGGGTTTTTCCTCTTACGTCACACCCCAGTTCATTTTGGCAAGGACCCCCAGGCATTGTTTGGACCCCTACTCCCCTAAAAGAGATATCCCACAGACATTAATTGCATTGGACATCAACCATAAAGGGCAAGAGGCAGAAAACAGTTAAAAGCACACAATAAAAATAATATGTGACAACCGTTACAATTGGACGCTTTCCCTATAATGCCACAATTCACTTTTATATTCTTTTATGGTCTTTTAGAAATGTTTTTTTTGGTTTTGGCAACATTTCACAGTATTCTCAAAGCAAATATGTTCACCATGTCAAACACACGCTTAGGAGACAGCTTAAGGGCTCTGGTGATAGTGGTTACCCATCAAACGAGGGGCTGCCACTGTGTGCTAATGCTTTCTGTCTTCCTACCTCTGCAGAATGGATAATTGACATCCATTCCCCTCTGACGTCACTTCCGTTGCCTACCCAATTGGACTTGCCCCTTCCTGAATGGAACCCATATGACCAGCAGTTTGGCCATCTTTGAAGTCAGTTCAGTATCGGGCTACCGCATGAAAACACGTTAACCTTATCTTTTTAAAAAGATGATTTTACTTTTGATTTAATTATACGGGGTCAGTCATGTGCCTCAAACCTTTATCTGTGTTTGCTGGTTATTTTACAAGTGGCAAACTAATAATAGTCGTAGTCATTCTCAAACATGTTTACTCCAATTCAGAGGAGCAAGGAACAAAACCATATCCTGGCAATACAGAGCACAATGCAGGAAAAGGGCCTGCTTAGACAGGGGTACCAATCCATCGAATGGTCCATTCACACACACACACACATACTGTACATCCCCACACTCAAACTGGGACCATTTAACCAAACCTTGAAGGCTTTGAAAACGTGGGAGGAAAACTAGGGAAGAAAAGCACAGAGACACAGGGAGAACATGCACAGTCCATGCAGATAATCAGGTGCAGGATTTGAATCTAGTACGTTGGATCTGTAAACTAATCAATGTGTGCTGCTGTGCCACTAAGCCAAGAATATATTAACCATATTTTATATCTCAAATTTTTTAAAACGTATTTACAGTTACAGCCTTGCACTGACTGCTCAACTATCTTTAAGCTATAAAATATAATACTATGACAGGAAAAGCAGTAGACTATGAATAAAAAAACGCATTATTCTCAGCATATTTTATTTTTCATTTTTTACATTATTTTACATAGACTTTATATGCAATTTTTCCTCAAACTTCTGTTTTTTGGCTAAATATAAGAGGAATAGTATTGGATCAGAATTAAAATTTTGACTTTAGTGTCAATATCAGCTTTCAGACCTCAGTACTAGTACCAACACGGTTTCCGAAGAAAATGTGGAAGAACTCCAAACCCCACCATGTCTTACTTCAACTATCCAGTTTGCCCCTCTAATGAAATTCCACACTTATTGGTCCCCAAAATCTGACTTTTGTTTAGCGTTTTCAAAGTTCTTCCCCCTGAAAAACAAGTAGTGATTCACTCTGATTTACACAATGTCTCACTCATATGCCAATGGATTCTTGGGTGTTTCCAGATTGCTCACTGGATAGGCCAGAATTGCCAATAACTGTAAAAAGAACACCATCAGCAAATTAACACAAAAATGTGCACTGGATTATAACACAGATAAACCTATATTCATGAAACAGTTACCATCACACTCCTTCCAGCTAGCTGTTGAATCAGGTATAAACGAACAAGTTAGAATACCTGTGCCTGCCATCTATAGTAATAGTATTTTAATACAACTGCCATCCATGGATCTTTGGACGTCATGTAGATTGTGCAAAACCCATCTGTAAGAGCCATTTGCTAGTTATTTAAGTTATATTAAATGTTTGCCTATATATTAGTGCATAGTCTATGGGAGGTTCTTACAACCCCCACATGCTAAATTGAATTGGTATATTCTAAATATTTCTTGCCTCTCTGACTATAGATTAGCCTCAGTTAGTGACCTGCCTTGTCATGTACCGTGTGTAAGGCATGGTGGGCACACAGTTTTAAACCGTGCCTTAATGTGCCTAATAGTATGAAATGTAACGTGCTTTATTGAACATGCAGTGTTTTTTTCTGACCTCGATTTGTCCTGCTATTTTTTCAATTACACCTGGTTCTGATGATTAATCACCTTTTGTTTGCGGTAATGCGATCTTTTCTATCTTTTCTTTGATACTTTAGCGACTGACATGAGAAAGTGTCACAAAAGTTTTACTTGAACAATCAGCGACTTCCTAACCCCAAACACAATGCCCCCCCCCCTTACTGCATCAATCAATACCCCACGATCAGTCTTCCGTGCTGTACTCCGCCCTCCCTCAATCGGACCTAACAGTCACTTAAAACCAAAAACCAATCAACCTGGCTGGGACAGTACAATAGTTTCAAATTTTACTGCTTTCATATTCTGTACCTTTCTCTACATGTGTATCGCGCCATCGTTTGTTTGAGCCTTTCGAATTCCACTGCTTTCATAATCTCTTATCTGCCTTTTTTCTCTCCAACGCCTTTGGGTCTCTATTCTTCGTATTGTCCTTGTGCGCTTTATACAGTGCATCCGGAAAGTATTCACAGCGCATCACTTTTTCCACATTTTGTTATGTTACAGCCTTATTCCAAAATGGATTAAATTCATTTTTTTCCTCAGAATTCTACACCCAACACCCCATAATGACAACATGAAAAAAGTTTACTTGAGAGTTTTATAAATTTATTAAAAATAAAAAAATTAAGAAAGCACATGTACTAAGTATTCACAGCCTTTGCCATGAAGCTCAAAATTGAGCTCAGGTACATCCTGTTTCCCCTGATCATCCTTGAGATGTTTCTGCACCTTAATTGGAGTCCACCTGTGGTAAATTCAGTTGGATGGACATGATTTGGAAAGGCACACACCTGTCTATATAAGGTCCCACAGTTGACAGTTCATGTCAGAGCACAAACCAAGCATGAAGTCAAAGGAATTGTCTGTAGACCTCCGAGACAGGATTGTCTCGAGGCACAAATCTGGGGAGGGTTACAAAAAAATTTCTGCTGCTTTGAAGGTCCCAATGAGCACAATGGCCTCCATCATCCGTAAGCGGAAGAAGTTCGAAACCACCAGGACTCTTCCTAGAGCTGGCCGGACATCTAAACTGAGCGATCGGGGAAGAAGGGCCTTAGTCAGGGAGGTGACCAAGAACCCAATGGTCACTCTGTCAGAGCTCCAGAGGTCCTCTGTGGAGAGAGGAGAACCTTCCAGAAGGACAACCATCTCTGCAGCAATCCACCAATCAGGCCTGTATGGTACAGTGGCCAGACGGAAGCCACTCCTTAGTAAAAGGCACATGGCAGCCCGCCTGGAGTTTGCCAAAAGGCACCTGAAGGACTCTCAGACCATGAGAAAGAAAATTCTCTGGTCTGATGAGACAAAGATTGAACTCTTTGGCGTGAATGCCAGGCGTCACGTTTGAAGGAAACCAGGCACCGCTCATTACCAGGCCAATACCATCCCTACAGTGAAGCATGATGGTGGCAGCATCATGCTATGAGGATGTTTTTCAGCGGCAGGGACTGGGAGACTAGTCAGTATAAAGGGAAAGATGACTGCAGCAATGTACAGAGACATCCTGGATGAAAACCTCCAGAATGCTCTTGACCTCAAACTGGGGCAACGGTTCATCTTTCAGCAGGACAACGACCCTAAGCACACAGCCAAGATATCAAAGGAGTGGCTTCAGGACAACTCTGTGAATGTCCTTGAGTGGCCCAGCCAAAGCCCAGACTTGAATCCGATTAAACATCTCTGGAGAGATCTTAAAATGGCTGTGCACCGACGCTTCCCATCCAACCTGATGGAGCTTGAGAGGTGCTGCAAAGAGGAATGGGCGAAACTGGCCAAGGATAGGTGTGCCAAGCTTGTGGCATCATATTCAAAAAGACTTGAGGCTGTAATTGCTGCCAAAGGTGCATCGACAAAGTACTGAGCAAAGGCTGTGAATACTTACATACATGTGATTTCTCAGTTTTTTTAGTTTTAATAAATTTTCAAAAACCTCCAGTGAATTTTTTTCACGTTGTCATTATGGGGTGTTGTGTGTAGAATTCTGAGGAAAAAAATGAATTTAATCCATTTTGGAATAAGGCTGTAACATAATAAAATGTGGAAAAAGTGATGCGCTGTGAATACTTTCCGGATGCACTGTATGTGCTGAGAGCACATGATCTGTGTGTACTACGTGCTTTTACACGACTGAGTTATTTTTGATGGGTGTGATCTTATATACAGTAATATCTTTTGTAAGTAGGGCATGTCTTGCAAGAATCTCGTTCCACGTCCCCACGAGACAGCCCTGGGACAATCTCATGGCACCAAGTCTCATGTTTACGGTCCCCGCGAGACGCACCGTGGCAAGTCTCTTTTGTCTCGCGGGCCTTTTAAATGTCTTCCGAGAACTTCCGAGAAGATCACGTATCGTAGCCTTGCTTTTGTTTTCCAGGATTTTTTTTTTATGATAGAGAAAAATGACAAAATGTTGGCATAAACTATGCAATGTGAAAAATAAATAAATAAAATATAAATAAAAGTGAAAAAAAAAGGTAACTTTTACAAGTACTATAAATGTACACCGTCTGTTACAGACGCAAACCAAATGTATGTATGTACTGTATAATATTAACAATAAGAGTAGCTCACTACTGAAAACAGCAAATATAGGATTCAGTCGGGATAGAACCGGGGACTGTTGATTACAAATCAGCAGATCTTACCGCTATGCAACGGAAGCTGTTGTATCGTCCTTGAACCTTTTGTGAAAGTGTTTATTTGATCTTTGGACTCCGGCACTTCACTCCCAGATAATCAAGGCATGAGCTGGGAGAACTTTGTGCACAGTTTGCAGCGGTGGGGAGATGAAATAGCAGTCTGCTTGCTTCTTGTCTTTATCGGCACATTTACAGGACAAAAGATGCTGACAGAGAGGTGCGATGGGATTTAAGGTGGGCCGTATTTACGAGTTTTTTCGTAGGCTCTGGTAATTCTAGTGTTAATGATTAAATCCATCAATCCAGGGATGTGTCCATTCCAGCAAACATTGGGCATGAAGCAGAAACAATCCCTGGACGGGGCCTCAGCTCATTGCAAGTTGAATACAATCACTCACATACACTAGCGTCTTTTTAGTGTCACCAAATCTGCATATCTTTGGAAGGAAACTGGAGCACACTGTGGAAACCCAGCAGAAAAACATGTAAACTCCAGGTAGGGAATACCAGCAACGTGACTCCCTGCGAGACAGCAGTGCTACCGCTTCGCAACCGTGTCACCCCCATGTGTGTAATTATTAACAGTATTCATTATTTGAACGAAATTAATGACTTATCTGTAAAATGTAACATACATCTTACATAAATATTTGGACAGAGACAACTTTTTTCTAATTTTGGTTCTGTACATTACCACAATGAATTTTAAATGAAACAACTCAGATGCAGTTGAAGTGCAGACTTTCACCTTTAATTCAGTGGGGTGAACAAAACGATTGCATAAAAATGTGAGACAACAAAACCATTTTTTTAACACAATCCCTTCATTTCAGGGGCTCAAAAGTAATTGGACAAATTAAATAACTGGAAACAAAATGTTAATTTCTAATACTTGGTTGAAAACCCTTTGCTGGCAATGACAGCCTGAACTGCAGCGGCTTTCAGTTGCTGTTTGTTTGTGGGCCTTTCTGTCTGAGGTTTAGTCTTCAAAAAAGTGAAATGCATGCTCAATTGGGTTAAGATCAGGTGACTGACTTGGCCATTCAAGAATTTTCCACTTCTTTGCTTTAATAAACTCCTGGGTTGCTTTGACTGTAAGTTTTGGGTCATTGTCCATCTGTATCATGAAACGCCGCCCAATCAATTTGACTGCATTTAGCTGGATTTGAGCTGAAGGTATGTCTCTGAACACTTCAGAATTCATTCGGCTGCTTCTGTCCTGTGTCACATCATCAATAAACACTAGTGTCCCAGTGCCACTGGCAGCCATGCACGCCCAAGCCATCACACTGCCTCCACCGTGTTTTACAGATGATGTGGTATGCTTTGGATAATGAGTTGTTCCACGCCTTCTCCATACTTTTTTCTTGCCATCATTCTGGTAGAGGTTGATCTTGGTTTCATCTGTCCAAAGAATGTTTTTCCAGAGCTGTGCTGGCTTTTTTAGATGTTCTTTAGCAAAGTCCAATCTAGCCTTTCTATTCTTGAGGCTTATGAGTGGCTTGCACCTTGCAGTGCACCCTCTGTATTTACTTTCATGCAGTCTTCTCTTTATGGTAGACTTGGATATCGATACGCCTACCCCCTGGAGAGTGTTGTTCACTTGGTTGGCTGTTGTGAAGGGGTTTCTCTTCACCATGGAAATGATTCTCGATCATCCACCACTGTTGTCTTCCGTGTATGTCCAGGTCTTTTTGCGTTGCTGAGTTCACCAGTGCTTACTTTCTTTCTCAGGATGTACCAAACTGTAGATTTTGCCACTCGGAATATTGTAGCAATTTCTCGGATGGGTTTTTTCTGTTTTCGCAGCTTAAGGATGGCTTCTTTCACTAGCATGGAGAGCTCCTTTGACCGCATGTTGTCTGTTCACAGCAAAATCTTCCACATGCAAGCACCACACCTCAAATCAACTCCAGGCCTTTTATCTGCTTAATTGATAATGACATAAAAACAGACTTGCCCACACCTGCCCATGAAATAGCCTTTGAGTCAATTGTCCAATTACTTTTGACCCCTGAAATGAAGGGATTGTGTTAAAAAAATGCTTTAGTTGCCTCACATTTCTATGCAATCGTTTTGTTCACCCCACTGAATTAAAGCTGAAAGTCTGCACTTCAACTGCATCTGAGTCGTTTCATTTAAAATTCATTGTGGTAATGTACAGAACAAAATTAGAAAAAAGTTGTCTCTGTCCAAATATTTATAGACCTAACTGTACATACTTTAATACATTTCATCATGAAAGTGATAAAGTATACTGTAAATCTAAGGATTCTAAATGTGCTGAGAGTTTAATGTGTTCTGTGTGGTGATCTATTGCTGTTTGCCACTGCTGTCAGGTCAGCAGGAGGCCCCAGAAAAAAAAGATGGCACAAAAGATGGTATGTGAGATTTTTAAAATGTATTGTGTCACTAAAATCAGGAATATGTGACACTTGAATATAAAAGCACCACAAATGCATCTGTATGTTGGCATTTTGCTTCTCCACATTGAACTATTCATCAAACATTGAAGTGCACACATCGATCCTGTAGGATCCGCATACAGGCTTTCTGTCACATATAGATAGTAAACAGAGACTCTGACGTCACATTCCAAATTTTATCACACTGCGCCCCCAACTTCTTGCTGGTACTGCAACTCGCACACACGTTACATCAAGAATGGTCTCATCCATTATGGGAGATGGACGTCTGAAGCAGAGCTCCGTTAGCAGCGGCTTTATTTTTTCTTATTTCGTATTATCCCGAGGCATCTTGTATTTACACAACCCAAGGAGTTTCTATTACAGTATATAAACATAAGCAACAAGAAATGGGGTCAGAAAGAAACGGAAAAGAAATCTAAAGCTATATCCAAGTATAAACAGGCATTGTAGTCGAGGAACTCCAGGCACTCGATGAACAGATTCAGAAACTTCTGGCCAGACGAAGATACCTCAGAGATCTGAAGGCTCGGCTGTTGGATAAACCGTCCTCGCCATCTATTATCAGCGTAACATCAACCCCGCGTTGTGCCGCTCAAGTCACCTTCACCCCCGCGCCTCGTAGGAGCAACACCGATGATGACCTCGGTGTATTTCAGCAATGCAGGCAGGGGTTCAAGGCCAGAACACCTCCATCGGCACAGGCAAGCATCGTAACGCAGAACCGGTTTGACCCTCTAAGCGTCCCTAGTTCGCCTTCAGCTCCTGGTGATGTAATAGTGGTAGGTGATTCTATTGTTAGGAACCTCAATATCACTTGCCCTAATAGAAAATCTTTTGTTTCTTGTTTTCCCGGTGCTCGCGTCCGAGATGTGACGAGATGTGCGCCGGCGACCTACAAGAACAGGGCAGTTGGAGCAATTGTTATACATGCTGGCGTAAACGACATAAGGCACCGACAGTCCGAGATCCTCAAGGCAGACTTCACTGCATTAATTAAAGACACAAAGGAGAGGACCCCATCGGCAAAGATCTTCATCTCGGGTCCTCTCCCTCTCGTCAGACGATCAAACGAGTACTACAGTCGTCTGCTTGGTTTAAACAACTGGCTGCAGGGTTTCTGCAAGAATCAAGACATCGGGTTCATAAACAACTGGGACCTCTTTTGGGAAAGACCGCGTTTTTTCAAGCGAGATGGCCTGCATCCGAATAGCTTCGGCGCCCGGGTCCTCTCCGAAAACATATCCAAGGTAATTCGTTTATCTTGACTATCTATCTCTGCTTTTAACCCCTTCCGAAATGCCACTCCTGTGCTTGGTCATGATAATTGTTTAATAAAATCTTCCATAAAAGTGCACAACATAAATACTGTAATAACCAATCTTAATGCACATAGAAAATCTAGGCAATACGGCATAAACACCAATAATTTAATTAAAGTTACTACTTTAGATGAACAATGTATCAAAACTATAAAAACATATCACAGATTAAACAAAAAATACACGCAGAGCGGCGCTAATAAAAATAACTTAATTCCTGTTCCATATATCAATAACGCACATAGTATTCATCTCTGCTCCTCCGAAACATTGAATATGGCTCTATTAAATGTTAGAGCTTTAACTAACAAGACGTTTTTTATCAACGATCTTATTAATGATAAAAAAATAGATTTTATTGCACTAAGTGAAACGTGGCTTAGCTCAGATGGCGCAGCTGTTTTAATCGAATCTGCGCCTCCGGATTACAGTTTTACTCGTGCTGATCGCCAAGGAAAGAGAGGTGGAGGGCTAGCGAACATTTACTCAAGTAGGTTAAAATGTAAAAATATCAGTTTTGGTAAATTCAAGTCTTTCGAATATCTCGCTATTATTATTCAGGGAGATTCTCACGTTCTAGTATTATCCGTGTATAGACCTCCAAAATTCAACGCGTCTTTCTTTGAGGAATTCTCTGACTTGATGTCAATCTTAATTACGAACTATGACACACTCTTAATAGTCGGCGACTTTAATTTTCATATAGATAATCAATGTGACCAGAAAGTAAAAGAATTTATGAACCTCCTGGACTCTTTTGATTGAGACAGCTCGTTAATCAGCCTACACATAAAGCAGGTCATACGTTAGACTTAGTGATTACTAAAGGACTAAAAGTTGATATAAAGCAGGTCATTGATACGGGTCTATCAGACCATTTTCTTCTACTCTTTAATATAGAAATAATGATAGAAAACACTCATGAGAAGCATATTGTTAAAAAACGGTTCTTTGACTCATCAGCAGCTTTAAAACTTTCAAACATTCTAACCAATCAGTCCGTTTATAGTGCCAACTATAATAGCGAGGAGAATGTAAATAGTAAGGTGGAAAGATTTAATACTAAAGTGAGGGCTGCTGTTGACTTAGTTGCACCTGAAAAGACAGTTAAAAAATCTTCTAGCATTGTTATACCATGGAAGACCCAAAGAGTGTCTGATTTAAAGAGAACATGCCGTAGAGCTGAGCGTAAATGGAGGAAAACTAAACTAACTATTGACTATGAAATATTAAAAGTTAAAATAACAGAATACAATAACACAGTCCATCTTGAGAGGCGCTGCTATTTCTCTAAGCTTATAAATAACAATGCTAGTAATCCCAGAGTCTTATTTTCGACAATTGATCGTCTGTTAAACCCAGGTAACTCAAAGGAATGCCTCCTAAGTACTTCCAGTAAAACCTGTGAGGCTATCGCTGTATTTTTCAATCAAAAAATTAATGATATTAGAAATAACATAGTATATCTCCCCAATACTAAGGATCCTCCTAAACCCCAGTACCCCATAATAAACAAATTAAAGTCTTTCACTAGGACAGATTTACCTGATTTACATAAAATAATTTCTCAAATGAAACCCTCCACCTGTGCCCTTGACCCAATACCAACAAATTTTTTCAAAGAAGTATCGGGCGTGCTTATTGATAATGTTCTTGACATAGTAAATTCGTCATTAGATACGGGGGTCTTCCCAGACTGTCTTAAGACTGCGGTAGTTAAACCCCTACTTAAGAAAAATAATCTCGATCCCTCTGCTCTTGAAAATTATAGACCCATCTCTAACCTGCCTTTCTTAAGTAAAATTCTAGAGAAGGCAGTCATTATACAGTTAAATGAGCACCTCAATAAACATGCTATTCTTGATAAATTTCAGTCAGGTTTTAGAACAAATCACAGCACAGAAACTGCAGTCGTTAAAGTAGTAAATGACTTGCGGGTAAATGCAGACAGAGGCCATTTATCTGTTCTCATCCTCTTAGATCTGAGTGCCGCATTTGACACCATTGATCATAATATTCTTAAGAATCGCCTTAGTCAATGGGTGGGCCTCTCTGGCAGTGTCTTAAATTGGTTTGAATCCTACCTGGCAGGGAGAAAATTTTTTGTTAGTTGTGGTAATTATAACTCAAAGACACATGATATTCTATATGGTGTTCCACAAGGCTCTATCATGGGTCCACTGCTCTTCTCAATCTACATGCTTCCATTAGGTCAGATTATCTCAGGGCACAACGTGAGCTACCACAGCTATGCTGATGACACACAGCTGTATTTATCAATAGCACCTGATGACCCCAAATCTCTTGATTCGCTAACACAATGTCTAACTTGTATCTCAGAATGGATGAATAGTAACTTTCTCAAATTAAATAAAGAAAAAACCGAAATCTTAGTGATTGGCAATAATGGATACAATGAGGCTATTAGAAATAAACTGGATGCATTAGGATTAAAAGTCAAATCGGAGGTAAAAAGCTTAGGGGTAAACTTTGATTGTAATCTGAATTTTAAATCGCATATTAATCAGATCACTAGGACAGCATTTTTTCACCTAAGAAACATAGCAAAAGTTAGACCTCTTATATCATCGAAAGATGCAGAGAAATTAGTTCATGCGTTTGTTTTCAGTCGGCTAGATTACTGTAACGCACTCCTCTCAGGACTACCCAAAAAAGACATCAATCGTTTGCAACTAGTGCAGAATGCAGCTGCTAGAATCCTTACCAGGAAAAGAAAATCCGAACACATTTCTCCAGTTTTGATGTCACTACACTGGTTACCTATATCATTCAGAATTGACTTTAAAATTCTGCTTATGGTTTATAAAGCTTTAAATAATCTCGCCCCGGCTTATATATCGGAATGTCTGACACCTTATATTCCAAATCGTAACCTCAGATCCTCAACTGAGTGTCTCCTTAGAATTCCAAGAGCAAAACTTAAAAGAAGTGGTGAGGCGGCCTTCTGCTGTTATGCACCTAAAATCTGGAATAGCCTGCCAGTAGGAATTCGCCAGGCTAATACAGTGGAGCACTTTAAAAAACTACTGAAAACACATTATTTTAACATGGCCTTCTCATAACTTCACTGTAATTTAATCCTGATACTCTGTATATCTAATTCATTATAATAACTATTCATTCAAAATCTGTACTAACCCCTACTCTCTCTTCTGTTTCCTTTTCCGGTGTCCTGTTGGTGGTGGCGTGCGCCACCACCATCTACCCAAAGCACCATGATGTTCCAACAATGATGGATGGATTAAAAGCCAAAAGTCTGTATGACCATCAGCATCAAGTGACTCCGTGAAAAACCCGAACTACCAAGAGGACTATTTCATTTATGTTAGGTAGAATGCCCAAAGGGGACTGGGCGGTCTCGTGGCCTGGAACCCCTACAGATTTTATTTTTTTCTCCAGCCTTCTGGAGTTTTTTTTTGTTCTTTCTGTCCACCCTGGCCATCGGACCTTACTCCTTTCTATGTTAATTAATGTTGTCTTATTTTAATTTCTTATTTTGTCTTTTATTTTTCTTCTCTTCATTATGTAAAGCACTTTGAGCTACTTTTTGTATGAAAATGTGCTATATAAATAAATGTTGTTGTTGTTGTTGTTAAGTCCAAGTGCAAGTTACGGCCTTTCAGAGACTGACCTGGAACAGACAGGCGAAAGCACAGACTCCCCAGGACCCTGCTTCGCTGCATTGTCTCCTGTCGAGAGCGAAAATGGGCCTTGCAGCCAGCGCTTTCATCTACTCCTTGTGATCCGGAAGTATTGGCTGTAATAGGGATTGCCACTTCACCTATGGAGCACGAAAGCCGAAACAATCTGTCTGAACTGAAGGTAATGATCGCAACAATGGCAACGGCCATAAATGAGATCAAGAAAGGCATTCAGAAAAATATAAAGAAAGAAATAAATGGTTTGCTCAAGACAAGTGAGAAGACAAACGAGAAGCTGCAGCTGGAGATGCAGGAGCTGCGGCAGGATAATAAAGACTTGGAAAAACATGTATATAATCACACTGATGCAGCCTTTAAAGGTATGCTGGGAAAAATTGAGGAACACATTCAGGAAAATGCGTCTAGACTGAGAGCACTGGAAGACATTAAGCAGACATTCACGACTCCAAATGAAACAGCCGAACATTTGCCATCTAACGCTGATGGAAAAGCAACACCTGTGAATTCCGAATGCAAAAAACTCTGAGACAGACTTGCTGCTCTGGCAGATGGATGCAGAAGGAATAATATTAGAATCGAAGGTCTACCTGAGAATCGTGAAAGTCCAAACCCACTGAAATTCGTAGCTGAACTATTCTCAAAAATAATTGGAGAGGACTTTAAATCAGATACCAAGATAGCAGTAGGTTATTGCAAACGTAGATCAAATACCTCTAAACGTAGGACTCCTCTTGTACGCTTTGAGAGATTACAATCTAATCTAGTTAATGTAATGTCACTTCTCAGACAGAAACAAGAGATTATATTTGAAAATAACCACATTCGTATTTTCCCTGATTTCTCACCCTCAACAGCTGCTAAACATGCAGCTTTTTACAATATTAAACAGCGGTAACGGAAAACCGATATCAGATACAGCCTTTTGTATCCTGCCAAACTGAAAGTGGATATTCAAGACAAGTATTACATCTGCACCACTACGGAGGAAGCAGAAAAAGAGCTAAGAAAGCTGATCCCGACACTTTTTTGAAATATGATCGTGAGTCGCATCCTGTTATGGCATGGCAAGAAGATATTACCTGCTGTCTGATCCACTTGCAATGATACTGGTACCATAATTTTACATCCTTTTCTCTTCTCGACCACTTTCTGTTTATGTTTTAATTAAATTATACATGTACACGTGTATCTTCTTCTTCTTTCGGCTGCTCCCATTAGGGGTTGCCACAGCGGATCATCTTCTTCCATATCTTTCTGCCCTCTGCATCCTTTTCCCAATATACCCAGCATCACTCCTCTGCACATGTCCAACCCAACGCAATCTCACCTCTCTGACTTTGTCTCCAAACCATCCAACTTGAATTGACCCTCTAATGTACTCATTTCTAATCCTATCTATCCTCGTCACACCCAATGCAAATCTTAGCATCTTTAACTCTGCCACCTCCAGTTCTGTCTCCTGCTTTCTGGTTAGTGCCACCATCTCCAACCCATATAACACAGCTGGTCTCACTACCATCCTATAGACCTTCCCTTTCACTCTTGCTGATACCTGTCTGTCAGAAATTACTCCCGACACTTTTCTCCACCCATTCCACCCTACCTGCACTCTCTTCTTCACCTCTCTTCCACAATCCCCATTACTCTGTGCTGTTGATCCCAAGTATTTAAACTCATCCACCTTCGCCAGCTGTACTCCCTGTATCCTCACTGACCTCCCTCTCATTTACACACATGTATTCCGTCTTGTTCCTACTGACCTTCATTCCTCTCCTCTCTAGAGCATATCTCCACTCTCCAGGGTCTCCTCAACCTGCTCCCTACTATCGCTACAGATCACAATGTCATCAGCAAACATCATAGTCCACGGGGACTCCTGTCTAATCTTGTCTGTCAGCCTGTCCATCACCATTGCAAATAAGAAAGGGCTCAGAGCCGATCCCTGATGTAATCCCACCTCCAACTTGAATGCATCTGTTGCTCCTACTACAGACCTCACCACTGTCACACTTCCCTCATACATATCCTGTACAATTCTTACGGACTTCTCTGCCACTCCCGACTTCCTCATACAATACCACAGCTCCTCTCGAGGCACCCTGTCATATGCTTTCTCCAGGTCCACAAAGACGCAATGCAACTCCTTCTGGCCTTCTCTAAACTTCTCCATCAGTATCCTCAGAGCAAACATTGCATCTGTGGTGCTCTTTCTTGGCATGAAACCATATTGTTGCTCACTAATCATCACCTCACTTCTTAACCTAGCTTCCACTACTCTATCCCATAACTTCATGCTGTGGCTCATCAATTTTATTCCCCTGTAGTTACTGCAGTCCTGCACATTCCCCTTATTCTTAAATATCGGCACCAGTACACTTCTTCTCCACTCCTCAGGCATCCCCTCACTTTCCAAGATTCCATTAAACAATCTGGTTAAAAACTCCACTGCCATCTCTCCTAAACACCTCCATACTTCATAGGTATGTCATCTGGACCAACGGCCTTTCCATTTTTCATCCTCTTCATAGCTGTCCTTACTTCCTCCTTGCTAATCCATTGCACTTCTCTGTTCCCTTCACCAACATATCCATTGAAATCCGCTCCAATCACCACTTTCTGTCCCTTGGGTACACTGTTCGTCACTTCATCCAACTCACTCCAAAAATCTTCTTTCTCACCAACTGCACACCCAACTTGCGGGCCATATGCACTAACAATATTCATCATCACACCTCCTCGAGTATGTGTGGAAGAAATTAAAGTAGTAACATTTTTCTATTTTTATTTTATTTTCTTTTTACTATTCTAAAGGAGACTGTTTAACATCATACCCTTTGTTTATTGTTATTGTTATTATTGCATTAGGGTTTACTATGCTTATCCAGGGCCACTTTTTAACACCATTCTCTGGGTTTACTATCTTACTATTTCAAGACTGTTAAAATTATATTTTATGCTTCCTAGGGGGCTCTGCTCCCTGCTCGTTTCGCTTGCCCAACCCCAGGTTTGGTTTACCGGGTACACAATTTAAAGAGATTGTTATTTTCATTGGAATTGTTACAGCTGCATTATTTACACTTTTACTTTAAAACATTTGTAAAAACAATACTGTACTTGTCCTTTATTTCCGGCCCTGGGCGTGGTTAAATCTCTTTCTCGCAGGATGTATAACGCTGCTCGCGTTGTGAAAGGGGGGGGCGGCTGAATGCACACTAAGGAGAAGCGGTTGGATCATCTGCTGGCTTATTGCTGCTGGCGAGCTGCGTATTCTGCTTGTCGCACTGTTCCTCGATCATTTAAAAGCCTGTACAGCAGCTGTCATTTTGCCACTTCACGTCTCTGCCGCTTGCGTTGTGAAGGGGGTGAGGGGGGGCTTAACGCAAGCTAAGCAGTAGCAGTCGGTTCATCTGCTGGCGAGCTGCGTGTTCTGCTTGTTACTTGTCATTGTTTTAACAGCTGTGAGCACATGAAGCGTGTCTGCCAAAAGCATTCCAACAACTGCTAGGTTAGATGTCCGTAAACTTGTTTTAAATGTTGTCTCAATGCCTTGTCTCGTGGGACGTCAAATTGTCTTCCGAGAAGATCACAGCTCGTCTCCCATCCAAGAATTTTTTTTGTAATAGAGAGATTTAGACTTTATCTGCAATAGATATCTCAATTTTTAATCCTCAAATGCCGCTGCTGGGGGGCTTGTTTTGTTTTGGATGTGCTCTGTCTCTAGGTATGTTAGAGGACTGGGACATCGTGGGACTGGGACAGCCTCACATAGGAAGGCAAAATGGGGGGGGGGGGGGGGGGGGGTGACAAGTGGAAAGAGAGAAAGTGAGCAAGTTATCTCTAATCTCTCTTTTTAATTCTTATAATTATAATTACCAACATAACAATAGGCTGCATGGCAATAACTCCTGGGAAAATTGGAAACTAAGGTCAAAGCTGTCTCACTTTCAGTTAGGACTACAAAATGACATAAAAAATTCAGAATCAATGTCTCCATGATGGGACAGTTAACTTTGTGAACTGAAATGTTAAAGGCCTAAATCACGAATTAAAGAGAAAGAAAGTATTCTCCCACCTAACAGGTCTAAACGCTAAAATAGTATTTTTACAGGAAACCCACTTATTAAGCAAGGATCAGTTCCGGCTGCAAAAAGACTGGACTGGTCAAATGTTCCATTCTAGCTTTACAAAGAAAACTAGAGGTGTGGGAATTCTTATACATAGAACAGTCTCATTTGTGGTATCAGATTTAGTATCTTATCCTGAAGTGAGATATGTGATTGTCATGGGCAATTTATTTAACTGTAAAGTGATTTTGATAAATGTTTATGCACCAAATGTAGATGATAGGGAATTCATGCAAAATGTATTTACATCCATTCCCAATGTGAACACTCATAAAATTATAATGGCTGGGGACTTTAATTGTGTTTTAAATCCAGACTTTGATAGGTCTCCTGTTACAGGGGTAATGACATCTAACACTGAAAAGACAATTACACAGTTTGTAACTGACCATAACTTATCTGACCCCTGGAGGTTTCTAAACCCAAACTCAAGAACATTTTCCTTCTGCTCACCAGTGCATCATTGCTACTCAAGAATTGATTATTTCTTTATAGATAATAATTTTTTGCCCATGATTAAATCTTGTAAGTACAACACTATTGTTATTTCCTACCATGCCCCGCTGATCTTGGAGCTAAAATCATTATGCCCCACATACTCATCTTGCAGATGGCGTCTCAACCCACTTTTATTAGCAGACGAGAACTGTACAGAATTTGTATCAAAACAAATCATTTTTCTTCTAGAGACAAATACATCCTAAGAGGTCTCTGCAGGAATACTCTGGGAAACCCTGAAGGCCTTCTTAAGAGGACAGATTATCTCATATCTTTCCCACAGAAATAAATTAGAAACCAAGAAGGTATCAGAGCTAACCAGCGAAATTACTAGAATAGATCAAGAACACGCCAGGTCTCCAAGTGAGGCTCTTCATAGGAAAAGCCCAACCTCTTAACAACCAAAGAAACTGAACAACTCATTTTTAAATCAAGACATCATTACTATGAGCATG
Organism: Erpetoichthys calabaricus; assembly: GCF_900747795.2. Lineage (NCBI taxonomy): Eukaryota > Metazoa > Chordata > Cladistia > Polypteriformes > Polypteridae > Erpetoichthys > Erpetoichthys calabaricus. Next base: position 33,000,985 of record NC_041409.2, on the reverse strand, counting down.
GAGAGAAAGCTAATAAGCTCTTAGCTCAATAAATCCACAAGCAAGAAGTTCGAAATGCAATCCCAGCAATCACCAACACAGAGACAAAATCATTGACCCTAAAAATATAATGCATACATTTAGAGACTACAATAAATCCTTATATTCTACTGAGTTTAAAGAAGACAACACACAATCTAATGCATTTCTGGATGCATTACAGATACTACTAATAGATACTCTTAGTGCAGAGGAATTGGATCAGAATTACTAGATGCTATAAAGTCGCTTCAGAGTGGGAAAGCAGCAGACCCTGTCAAATTTTATAAGAAATTCTCCACTCAGCTAGCTCCTTTTTTATTAGCAACATTCACAGAAGCTACAGACAATCAAATTCTACCTCAAACTTTTTGCCAAGCATTAATCACCATCTTTCCTAAACAAAATAATGACTTATTACAATATGCATCATACAGACCAATTTCACTTCTGAATAATGATGTTAAGATACTCTCAAAAGTCCTAGCTAGAAGGATGGAGAAAGTGCTGCCTTCAGTAATATCACAAGATCAAACTTAATTTATTAAAGGCCAACACTTTGCTTCCAATCTTCAATGCCTGTTTAATGTAATATATTCACCAGCAAAGTCAAATACCCCAGAGATATTATTATCGTTGGATGCAGAAAAAGCATTTGATATGATTGAATGGAACTAGCTTTTCACTACATTACGAGAAATTTGGGATTGGCCCGAACATTTGTACATGGATCAAACTACTGTATACCAATACAGAAGCGTCAGTTTGTATTAACAACATTAATTCAGACAACTTTAAACTAAAACGTGGTACCAGACAAGGATGCCCCTTGTCACAACTACTTTTTGCAATAGCCATTGAGCCACTGGCAGTTCACTGTCGAAAAGCTTATCGGATAAAGGGGATTATCAAAGAAGGACTTGAACAGAAAATTTCTGCATATGCAGATGATATGGTACTGCATATGGTATCACACCCACAAAATACTGTGGCTGCAGTCCTAACAGCACTTAGAGAATTTTCAAAGATTTCTGGTCTCAGAATTATTTTGCATACAATATTAGACTGGACACCTTCCCTTTAATCATTGCAGATCAGTTTAAATACCTAGGGGTAAACATCACAAGTAAACATAAAGCTCTTAATCAACAAAATGTTACTGTCTACAGTTATGTCCATAAATATTTGGTCAGAGACAACATTTTTCTAATTTTGGTTCTGTACATTACCACAATGAATTTTAAATGAAACAACTCTGATACAGTTGAAGTGCAGACTTTCAGCTTTAATTCAGTGGGGTGAACAAAACGATTGCATAAAAATGTGAGACAACTAAAGCATTTTTTTAACACAATCCCTTCATTTCCGGGGCTCAAAAGTAATTGGACAATTGACTCAAAGGCTATTTCATGGGCCGGTGTGGGCAAGTCCGTCGTTATGTCATTATCAATTAAGCAGATAAAACGCCTGGAGTTGATTTGAGGTGTGGTGCTTGCATGTGGAAGATTTTGCTGTGAACAGACAATATGCGGTCAAAGGAGCTCTCCATGCAGGTGAAAGAAGCCATCCTTAAGCTGCGAAAACAGAAAAAAACCATCCAAGAAATTGCTACAGTATTACGAGTGGCAAAATCTACAGGTTTGGTACATCCTGAGAAAGAAAGCAAGCACTGGTGAACTCAGCAACGCAAAAAGACCTGGATGTCCACGGAAGACAACAGTGGTGGATGATCGCAGAATCATTTCCATGGTGAAGAGAAACCCCTTCACAACAGCCAACCAAGTGAACAACACTCTCCAGGGGGTAGGCGTATCGATATACAAGTCTACCATAAAGAGAAGACTGCATGAAAGTAAATACAGAGGGTGCACTGCAAGGTGCAAGCCACTCATAAGCCTCAAGAATAGAAAGGCTAGATTGGACTTGGCTAAAGAACATCTAAAAAAGCCAGCACAGTTCTGGAAAAACATTCTTTGGACAGATGAAACCAAGATCAACCTCTACCAGAATGATGGCAAGAAAAAAAAGTATGGAGAAGGCGTGGAACAGTTCATTATCCAAAGCATACCACATCATCTGTAAAACAGGGTGGAGGCAGTGTGATGGCTTGGGCGTGCATGGCTGCCAGTGGCACTGGGACACTAGTGTTTATTGATGATGTGACACAGGACAGAAGCAGCCGAATGAATTCTGAGGTGTTCAGAGACATACTCTCTGCTCAAATCCAGCTAAATGCAGTCAAATTGATTGGGCGGCGTTTCATGATACAGATGGACAATGACCCAAAACATACAGCCAAAGCAAGCCAGGAGTTTATTAAAGCAAAGAAGTGGAAAATTCTTGAATGGCCAAGTCAGTCACCTGATCTTAACCCAATTGAGCATGCATTTCATTTGTTGAAGACTAAACTTCAGACAGAAAGGCCCACAAACAAACGGCAACTGAAAGCCGCTGCAGTAAAGGCCTGGCAGAGCATTAGAAAGGATGAAACCCAGCATCTGGTGATGTCCATGACTTCAAGACTTCAGGCTGTCATTGCCAGCAAAGGATTTCAACCAAGTATTAGAAATGAACATTTTATTTCCAGTTATTTAATTTGTCCAATTACTTTTGAGCCCCTGAAATGAAGGGATTGTGTTAAAAAAATGCTTTAGTTGCCTCACATTTTTATGCAATCGTTTTGTTCACCTCACTGAATTAAAGCTGAAAGTCTGCACTTCAACTGCATCTGAGTTGTTTCATTTAAAATTCATTGTGGTAATATACAGAACCAAAATTAGAAAAAAGATGTCTCTGTCTAAATATTTATGGACCTAACTGTATATGGAAAAAATTAAGCAAGACTTGCATAGATGGTCAACCCTTCATCTCACTCTAGCTAGAAGAATTAACGTTGTTAAGATGAATATCCTTCCCAAGCTTCTCTTTCAATTTCAAAACATTCCAATATACATCAATAAATCATTTTTTAAGTAATTAGATTCAGCCATAACCTAATTTATTTGAAATTTAAAACATCTACGTATCCAAAGAGCGACCCTACAAAGACCTAAGGCAGAAGGTGGCATGGCTCTACCTAACTTTCCGTTTTATTACTGGGCAGCAAACATACAAGCTATAAAAACCTGGACATGGACACAAATAGATGAACATACACAGGCTTGGTACGCAATAGAAATAAAATCCTGCGGTACTTCTTTATATTCCCTGCTTTGTGCCCCTATAAATGCAAGTTATCTCCAATATACTAACAACCCAATTGTGCTTCACTCACTCAGAATATGGAACCAATGTAGGAAGCATTTTAAAACAGAGAATCTTTTATCTGTGGCACCTTTGCACGAGAACCACCTTTTTCAACATACACAAATATACGCAGTGTTTAATATCTGGAAAACATTTAGGATTAAATCACTTAGAGACCTGTACATAGGCAACGTCTTTGCATCCGATGAACAATTACATTCCAAATGTAAGTTTCCAGCAACACATTTCTTTCACTATCTTCAAATTAGAAACTTTGCTAAACAGAACCTGCCTGATTTTCCTCATCTCCCACCTTCCTCTACGCTGGAAAAAATATCGCTCAGTTTCGAGGACTCAGACAGCATTTCTGCAATATATAAAACCATTTTGCAGTCCCTCCTTTTCAAAGATCCAAGAGGACAGTGGGAAAAGGATCTCTCACTCAACATATCAGAAAAAGAATGGAAGGTAGCAATGCAGAGAATTCACTCAAGCTCCATATACACAAAGTATACAATCATTCAACTCAAAACTATATATTGAGCACATCTGTCTCATTTAAAATTGTCCAAAATGTTTCCAGGGCAAGATCCAACCTGCAAACACTGCAATCAAGTTCCAGCCTCACTGGGTCACATGTTTTGGGCCTGCACCAAATTAACATTATTCTGGACCAAAATCTTTAAATGCCTTTCAGACATTGGTGTCACAATACCTCCTAACCCATTAACAGCTGTGTTTGGTGTAGTTCCAGATGGGCTTAAAGTGGAGAAGGACAAACAAACTGTGATTGCCTTTACTGCACTATTGGCACGTAGACTTATCTTGCTCAACTGGAAGAATCCTAACTCTCCTCTTTTAAGTCAGTGGGTAACTGATGTTTTATACTATTTGAAATTGGAAAAAGTCAAATTCTCACTTAGAGAATCTGTGCAGAACTTTTTCAAAACCTGGCTGGATCTAACCAATAACATTTTAGATTAAGCTCTTAAAGCACTGAGGAAGCAGATTCTCTTCCCATTTCTTTTTCATCTCCATTTATCTTTATCCGCTTAATAAACTCCTGTATTTGATCTGCAGAATTAACAGAAACAAGTTTAGAGCACCCCGCCACCCCCTGGCCAGGCGGGTAATCACCTCCACTTGGTCCATTCAGCTCGCTCCTAGTCGCACGTGTGTGACACCAGCAATGGAAAAAATGGATGGACGATTTGCCGCTACTTGTGGATTCCAATGTAAACAGGTGCATTGAACCAATTAGATTTGGTCATATAATGCCTGCACAAATGCATCATTTTGGAGACGCTTCTGAAGACAGGTATGTTTCTTACCTTCTCCTAACTGATAAAGAACCTAAGATACATTGTTCATTTCTAATGGGGAGATCACTGAAACCTGTCACTATACCAAGGTTAGAACTAACAGCAGCTGCAGTAGCAGTTAAAATAGATAAGATGCTAAAACATGAACTGCAAACCCCCCTGCAAGAGTCAACCTTTGGACTGACAGCACCATTATATTAAGTGGGAACGTCTGTTGAACAAAGAAAAGTGGTAACCACCTAAATATCCAGATTCCAAATCAGAATGAAAAATGTAATTATATATACACAGTGTGTATGTGTATATATATATATATATATATATATATATATATATATTTCACTTCAAACGGATACTCAAAAACATTCATTAATCGGAGCTTACACAGAAGACGCCAAAAAACTCAGCAAACAATCGAATTGAATCAGAACCCCCACCCCACCTGGCACTCACTCCCTTATCACCACAAGGTGTCTGAAGGTACAGCGCGCATCCTGGCCAAGTCAGGAGTCAGAATAGCACACAAACCCACGAACAATCTGCGCACGGTCCTGTTTAATGCTAAAAACAAGATATCAATAGCAGAAACACAAAACGCAGTTTATAGCATTCCATGCAGTTCTTGCTCAGCGGTATACATAGGACAAACTTCAAAAAGAATCGCAACACGTATACAAGAACATCGCAACGCCGTCAGAAGAAAGGACTCACTTTCATTGATCTACACGCATACTAAATCAACAGGACATACATTTAACTGGGCCAATGTACAAGTAAAATTTAAGGCCAGTACTAAAAGTGCCAGAGAGCTGGCCGAATCTTGGCTATCAAATGAGAATGCCATCAACAGACACTTGGACATAAATCCAGCATATGCAAACTTAAGAAGAACATGTTCATAATAAATAAACTGTACACCCAATCCCCCACCCCCCCTTCACACTGACTTAGCCACCCCCCCACCACCTCCACGTAATGTTTTGCTATATATTGCCTTTGATTCTTGTAAGTCTAAGCATTATCCTCTGATGAAGACCCCTGGCAGGGGTTGAAAGCTCAGGAATAAAAACTACTTTATGATACGTGATTCATTTTTCTCCCTTTGTGGATAGGATCTCCAGCTGCTAATATGCAAACTGTATCACAGACCTTCTCTTCCATATATATATATATATATATATATAAATATTATATATATATGCTGTGTATATATATATATATTGTAGCAGTAGAGGCGTGGAGCCACCTCTAACACCCTCAGGTACCACTCCAGACACTGGATAAAAGTACAAGACTCTTTTATTTTGTCTTGACGTGCACAAAGCACCCTCCACTCCACACTCATATAATTACAATAAACTCTCACAATACTAATCACAATTCTCTCCTCCTCGCCCAGACACTTGCCACCCTACCTCCCAGCTCAGCTCAGCATCTGGTCTTTCCCACAATCCTTTTATACACCCTGACCCGGAGGTGTTCCTGTCCAACAGTCCACAGTTCCTTATTCCTTCCGGGTCAGGGTAAACAGTCCTTTTCTTCACCCCGGGAGCACATCGTTTCTTCCCGTCACATGACCATGATGTACTCCCGGGTTATAGGGCACATGCGAGCCTACGAGCCCCCCTACAGCAACGCCTGGTGGGCCCCAAGGTATCCAGCAGGGCTGCGTATAAAAACTACATAGTCCATGAGGCCCTGCTGGAACTCGCTGTTGGGAGAGCTCCTCCTGGCGGCCTGGGGGTGAGAGCCGGAATCGAAAGCCGGCAATCCACCACTATATATATATATATATATATATATATATATATATATATATATATATATATATATATATATTATACACAGTGGGGCAAAAAAGTATTTAGTCAGCCACCAATTGTGCAGGTTCTCCCACTTAAAAAGATGAGAGAGGCCTGTAATTTTCATCATAGGTATACCTCAACTATGAGAGACAAAATGAGAAAAAAAATCCAGAAAATCACATTGTCTGATTTTTAAAGAATTTATTTGCAAATTATGGTGGAAAATAAGTATTTGGTCACCTACAAATAAGCAAGATTTCTGGCTCTCACATACCTGTAACTTCTTCTGTAAGAGGCTCCTCTGTCCTCCACTCGTTACCTGTATTAATGGCACCGGTTTGAACTCGTTATCAATATAAAAGACACCTGTCCACAACCTCAAACAGTCACACTCCAAACTCCACTATGGCAAAGACGAAAGAGCTGTCAAAGGACACCAGAAACAAAATTGTAGACCTGCACCAGGCTGGGAAGACTGAATCTGCAATAGGTAAGCAGCTTGGTGTGAAGAAATAAACTGTGGGAGCAATTATTAGAAAATGGAAGACATACAAGACCACTGATAATCTCCCTCGATCTGGGGCTCCACGCAAGATCTCACCCCGTGGGGTCAAAATGATCACAAGAACGGTGAGCAAAAATCCCAGAACCACACGGGGGGACCTAGTGAATGACCTGCAGAGAGCTGGGACCAAAGTTACAAAGGCTACTATCAGTAACACACTACGCCGCCAGGGACTCAAATCCTGCAGTGCCAGACGTGTCCCCCTGCTTAAGCCAGTACATGTGCAGGTCCGTCTGAAGTTTGCTAAAGAGCATTTGGATGATCCAGAAGAGGATTGGGAGAATGTCATATGGTCAGATGAAAAAAACTCTACTCATCGTGTTTGGGGGAGAAAGAATGCTGAGTTGCATCCAAAGAACACCATACCTACTGTAAAGCATGGGGGTGGAAACATCATGCTTTGAGGCTGTTTTTCTGCAAAGGGACCAGGACGACCGATCCGTGTAAAGGAAAGAATGAATGGGGCCATGTATCGTCAGATTTTGAGTGAAAACCTCCTTCCATCAGCAAGGGCATTGAAGATGAAACGTGGCTGGGTCTTTCAACATGACAAATATCCCAAACACACCGCCCGGGTAACGAAGAAGTGGCTTCGTAAGAAGCATTTCAAGGTCCTGGAGTGGCCTAGCCAGTCTCCAGATCTCAACCCCATAGAAAATCTTTGGAGGGAGTTGAAAGTCCGTGTTGCCCAGCGACAGCCCCAAAACATCACTGCTTTAGAGGAGATCTGCATGGAGGAATGGGCCAAAATACCAGCAACAGTGTGTGAAAACCTTGTGAAGACTTACAGAAAACGTTTGACCTCTGTCATTGCCAACAAAGGGTATATAACAAAATATTGAGATGAACTTTTGTTATTGACCAAATACTTTTTTTCCACCACAATTTGCAAATAAATTCTTCAAAAATCAGACAATGTGATTTTCTGGATTTTTTTTAAGTGGGAGAACTTGCACAATTGGTGGCTGACTAAATACTTTTTTACCCCACTGTGTATATATATATATATATATATATATATATATATATATTGTGAAGGACAGCCGGGTCCCATGCCCGGCAGGGACGCCCCTGCTGCATCTGTTCTGGGGGAGCCACCATGGGCAGCTCAATACCTCCCCCGGGACGCTTGGTGGCAGCCTCCCTGGTGGACAATGATTCCCCAACCTGGCGCAGGGCTCCATGGGAGATGGAGTCCTCCACAGCCTGGTTGGGGGCTCGGATGGCCACCAGGGGGAGCAGCATGGAGTCAGCAGCCTGGCTGGTCATATCTTCAGCCCCACCCGGAAGGGCAATTAGGACCAGGTGACCAAGCACCTGGAACGCTTCCGGGTGGGATATAAAAAGGGCCAGCCACCACCACTCAGGGAGCCAGAGTTGGGAGGAAGGAGGACTAAGCTTGTAGAGGAGTGGTGGGAGAGAAAGAGTGTGTTGCTTTGTGTTGGACTTGTGTTTTGGGACTGTGTATTACCTGTGGGTCACGGGGAAGACGTGCGCCCACGGGTGAAGAAGAAAATAAAGTCCATTGAGTTTATACGTGCCTCTGTGTCGTTCTGTGCCAGGTCGGGCGCTATATAGCGCTCCTTATTACAATATATATATATATATATATATATATACACATACACACACACGTATACACACACACGCACGCACGTATACACATACAATTATAAACAGCTATCAAAATACAAACCTATTAATAACATGGAAACTACTTTAGCATAGTCAAATTTCAAATCCTAGCTGCAGAAAGGCTGAGCAGGTCTGCACACCACAGAATATTTCAGAAACCACATTTACATACAGTATTAACCCTAAACCTATATAAAAGGAGATGGCAATGGAAATCAGCTTATTTAAGACAGCCTGGTGTCAAGGTAAATGTTTTTCAGATATATGAGGGAGTGGTCTTCATTTTCATAATACGTCAAATTCTACATTTTACAGTGAAAGAGGTTATGGTTTTGCAAGATGATGCACAGCATGGTGATAAGCTTTCTTTAGATGGGCAAAATTATGGAAACACTTATCTTCACTTCTGATACTTGCAGCTCCCTGCAGCTATTTAAAACTATATAGTGATTTTTATGGTACAGGAGAACACTCCAAAACACTTAAAATTAACTGTTCAAAATGCTCATGTGTTTATCTACTAATTGGGTTCATGCAGGTTAAAAAAACAAAAGAATGATTGAACCAAAAACTGTATTCTTTTTATTAATACTTTCATGCTTTTGTTTTTAAATAAACGCAGTTACTACAGTCAGGCATCAGCAAGGAACTAAAAACAATTTACAATCAGTACATTGAAAGCACAATTCACACTCTAAATGTCACTCTCAAAACTAATATATTTTAGGAAATAAGGTTATTAAGCAACAAGGATTGTATCAAACAGTCAAATACTGTTATGAGCAAGCAAAGTGGTGCAGGACTTGCCAACAAGAAAAAAGCAAAATGAGCTTATATGCAGTAATCTGTGCTTTGAGTGGTAACATCCATCCTTCCAGATATTTCCACTTCTTAAAATTACAAGTCAAAATCAGATAAACACAGTTAAAGCATTGTACTGTCTCAAAGCCATCAAAGAACAACAATGACATTACATCAGATTTGTATAAAAAATATTGTCTTTGTTTTATGCATATAAAGAGAGATGAACAAAAAGAGTAGCAATGGCAAGCATACACTACTTGCTTGGGTTGTCTGCACACATGATCACCTCAGATATGCCACACACACCCACATCCTTCCCTCCATATAAAGGTGGCTGCCTACTACTGATAGAAGTCTTAGCTAACACAGAATACTCCTTATACTGCATTCTATAAGTTAGGGGTAACCAACCCCAGTGCCACTGCCTGTCAGAACAGAAGAGCAGGAAGCTTTGTGTAGCCATTAGAGTAGGGTACCGTGATTAAATCTTGCTTCTTGGATGGGCAGACAGGACACTAAGTGTGGTTTAACTTTCATACACTTTTGTGTAGCAAGGTGGGGTACAAGATTTTACAGGACTGCCAACTGTCCCAGGGCCAAGGTTTTCAACCTGAGTGGGGGGGGGGGATGGATTTAAGATTATGCTGAATTGTACTCATCCATTTTACATATCTAAACAGCCTAGTGACACAAGCATGCACTTTTCTCTTATGGATGTGCCAACTGTCTGACTCAAAACATCATGGAAGACATACAGGTATCTACTTTATTTTCATGGTTTTCTGTGAAGGAAAAAAAAAAAACAACACCCCCACAATCAGCTGAAAATCTCCAAAAGGAGAAACTCACAATCCTGTGTGAGAATGCAACAATGTTAGAACGGTGTTGAATAGGTGGTGAACAGGTTAAGACAGGTGTAGGGTGTGTCCTTTTGATGCTCTTTTGTTCTCGAGTACTTCTGGAAAGGGTGCTAACATGACCTGTAACACTGCCCAATGTACTGCTTTCTTTTGGGCCACTATGCCTGAAGAAGACACTTTTGCTGATGACTTATGTTCTGTACCAGAAGGACAATGCCTGCCTTTCACAGAGATTTCCTACCATATTAGACACGGTGATTTCAATTTCAACAGTTAGTCCTTGACATCAGTTTGGGAAACATGGTTACTGTTTCAGTGCAAATGTAGCAAAGATGAGAATCGCTTTTATTGTACAAATATTTTTCTTCAGACTCTGTTTGTGGTCATTTTTCTTTACTTGCTTTTAAACATTTTTTGCCCTTGGTAGATTACCATTCATTTCTTGAAATTGTTTATTTTAGTCCAGTGTTGTGGACAGGCCACAGTCCGTACATCAGGAATTAAAAGGAATTCTTTGTGTTTTTACAGAATTATTATTTTTAATTTTTGTTTATGTCGAGTCACACAGTTATGATATTAACAATATCACAGTTTAGAAACTCTACTAATGCAAAACCATGGGTGAGTAAAGTCATGGAGAGCAAACTAGAGAACCTGAAGAAAAGCCCACACAGATAACAGGGAGAATAAGTAAATTTCACACTTACAGTTACCACGTTCAGATCTATACTTAAGAATCTAGACCTGTGAGACAACAGTATTAAACACTGTCAATTTTCAACCATCATTAATTAATTTTAAAGCAGTGAGGCTCAAAAAAACAAACTGGTGAAAAAAGCTGCTCAATTATTTATAGGCTCTCATCAAGACATCAAGAGTAGGATATCAAAGCATGCCATCACAAGTAGATTCCTCAAAGCAAACACACCCTCTGAAAGAAACTTATGTCTTAGCAAAGCTTCTCAAAAAATTAAAATATACAGTATTGAATGCAGTCCAACTGGAACATGAATAGCAAAAAGTTATTTAATCACTCATTTTAATCAATGTCTAACCTTGGATAAAATGCTGGCGGATGCATTTACTGTGTATCTGTGAACCCTTCATTAGGATTGGCATCATCTTTTTTTCCTCCACATTTGTTAAACATTTTAATGTTAATGTTTAGAAAATTTTGCCACTAACCTCTGCATGCTGCCAAGAGACTGACTTCAATGTCAGGATAGTCTTGATTGAGAGGTAAATCCTTCCCACCAAGTGGGGTTCTGTTTTCAGTCTTGTTACAAGCCTGAGTGTGAAACTGCAGCGTATCTGTATTTGTAGACCACAAGGTGGCAGCACACGTTTGAGTAGAGTTCTCTTGCAGCTGTGTCTGAAATAAAGGCAAAATGCTGTGGTCTAGCTGTGGACTTGGTGGACTTGGCAGCCTTGACAACCACAGAGAGGGTGCAGTTAATGAAGCATTGTGACTGGTGGTGGCGACAGGTAAAGACTGATTAAAAATGTTGTCAAATCTGACTTGAACCGGCAATGCTGTACATTTGACATCTTTTTCACTACTACTTGAGGCAAACCCCTTCAATTGATACTGAACCCCTACAGTCATCGTTTCCACAGGTACTGTACCCTGATGGTCAAAAAAAACATCTAGATTTTCAAGGCTTACTTGCTCTGACATTTTACCTTCTCTACCAACTTCTTTTAAATGTCTCCCAAAATTACTACTGGTGGTTTCGCCCATCTTCAACACTTTAGATGATATATTTTCCTCTGAATCAGGCAAAAGCACAGTGCAGACATCTTCGTTGGCCATCAACCTTACTGGCACACAAGAAGAGTACACCGAAGCAACGTTCTCCTCCCATGTCCCTATCAGTTCCGGAGTTTCTCTGGCGTCATTTCTGCCAACCTGATGCAACACACTTTTTACCTCTTGCACTTTAGCAACTACTCTAATCCCAGAGTCTTGTCTGGAAGATTCTCCTCCTTTTGCTGGCAACTGCGGCTGATTTGCAGGGCTAGTAAAAGCCTTTCCTATGGAGCCAGACCGAAGTGGTGTTCTGATGCAGGCCGGGCTGCTTCCATAACAGGTGTAGCTTGACAAACATGTTGCTGTACTTTCTGAAATATTCTCCTGATAGCTGCTACTGTAGTATGGCATGCCATAACCAAATAGCTGCTCGTTATCATAATCTGACAACTCGCTGCAAATATCAGTGTCAGATTCGAAGTTTCTGGAATCCTCCATTAAATCTCCCTCAGGTTTGTCAGGTTTCCCTAGCACCACAGATGTGACATTCCAATGCCGATTGGGAAGTTGGCCAACAAGGTTTTCCGAAAGCCCCCGTAAACTTCGTCTCTTCTTTCCTTCCTCAACAGAAACATATGTTGAGCAGGATTCATCACCACTGTACACTCTTCTTCTTGTTTGACTCTCCCCTTTCCTTGTCCCTACTTTCTTTGCCTTTCTTCCTTTGGCAATGACTGGCAAAAGGACCGGTCTCTGGGGTTCAGTGCTGCAGGCCCAACTGTGATCTTCCTTGGAATTGCCAGCCTCCAAATAGCTCTGGATCTTCCCATCTTGGTTGCCCATATCAAACTTTCTCCTGCAGTAGGTGCAGACTGCAAATCGATCAGCCCGCAACAGTACTTTGTCGTGCTCTGCTTGCTGCCTGAACAGCTCGGCGGCAGCTCCCTGTTTTGGAGTCGAGTTCACAAGCTTCAGCACACTCTCACAAGACCAGTCCCCCTGCTGTGCTTCCCTCAGCTCCTCCTTTCCTTGGCCATACTGAGCAAAATTCTTTGGAGTCTGGCTCCTGGCAGGACTTGTGCTCTTGTACACAGAGCCTCTGGCTCTACCCCTTGGACAGTATATGCTGATGCGGCAAGCCTCCGCAATGGGCTTGTACAGCAGGTGGGCAGCATGAGTGCTTTCCATTCCAAGTCTCATTATTTCTGCACTTAAATTAAGTGGATGGACATAAACAGTAATGTGAAGACTGCTGAGAAAAGCAAGCTGCTCTCATCTTCTGGCGTTATTGATTCCCTGTCTGAAAGCAAAGAGAAACAAAATAAGTATAAAGGCCTTTTCAAATCTTCAAATAAAGCAGCCTATACAAGGGATAATCACAGCAAAGAGTGGTTAAGGAGCATTTCCTAATAACTTAACTTCAGAAACAGTGGCCCTTTCAAACGCTTTTCTTACTTGATTATCAGTTGTCTTGAGTTTTATGTTCTTAGCGATAGCGATCTATCAAGATAGATAGATAGATAGATAGATAGATAGATAGATAGATAGATAGATAGATAGATAGATAGATAGATAGATAGATAGATAGATATGGATTCAGAAATTATTCAGACCCATTCACTGTCTACACACTTTATTGTGTTGTACATTTAAAATGGATACATTTGCAATTTTTGCCCATCAGTCTACACTCCATCGCCAATAATAACCAAGTGGAAACAGGTTTTCAGAAAGGGTTACAAATTTACTAAAAATTAAACAATGAAGACTGTCAATCATGTAAATATTCAGTCCCATTACTGTGGTGCTCCAAATTGTGCTCAGGTGCATCTTCATCCCTTTATTTCTCCTTAAGATGCATCTAGAACTTGACTGGAGTCCTCTTGTGGCAAACTGAATTGGCTGGACATCATTTAGAAAGGTGCACATGTACCTGTGTATATAAGGTCCTGCAATTCACCCAGCATATCAGGGTAAAATCCAAGCCATGAAGTCCAAGAACTCTCTGTAAACCTCTGCGATCAAATTGTGGTGAGACATTGATCAGGGCAAGGGGATAAAATGTTTCTAAATTGTTGAGTGTTACCAGAAGCACATGGCCTCAATGCCTGGAAGAAGCTTGAAAATGGATGAAGTCTGGATCCATCAGGACTCTTCCTAGAGATGGCCATCTGGCCAAACTGAGTAACCTGACAAGACAGAATTAGTCAGGGAGGTTTCAACAGTCTTCTGCTGAGATGGGAGAACCTGTCAGAAGGACAACCACCTTAGTAACTCTCAGACCAAAGTGTCTCTTGAGTAAATGGCACATGACGGTTGAAAGGACTCTGAGGCCAAGAGAGATTGGATTCTCCGATTTGATGAGACAAAAAATAAATTCTTTCAGCAGAACTCCAAGCACTATGTCTGGCGAAGCCCACCTGCCTAATACCACCCCTACATGTGATGCATAGTGGTGTCAGCATCATGCTTATGGGGGTGTTACTCAGCCTTGGATCAAAGAGACTGGTCAGAATTGACGGATGAATGCAGCCAAATACAGGGAGGCCCTTGAAGAAAACCTGCTTCAGAGGGCACACCACATCAGACTAGGTTCACCTTTCAGCACATCAATGAGCCAAAGCATACAGTCAAGTAAATGTGTGACTTTGGGACAAGTCTCTCACTAACCCTTAGTGGTCTTTCAAAAGCCCAGATTTCAACCCCTTTGAACATTTGTGGAGAGACTTGAAGATAGCAGATTATAGATGCTTCCCATCCAATCTAATGGAGTTTTAGATCATCTGCCAGGAAGAAAGACATAAACTATCCAAATTCAGGAATGCAAAGCTTTTACAGACTTACCCAAGAAAACTCAAAGCTGGAATTGCTGCAAAAGGGGCTTCTACAAAGTACTAAATTAGTCTGAATATTTCAGGTTTTGATTTCTAATACATTTGAAAACCTTTCTGAAATCATGTTTTCACTTAGTTATTAAAAGTTATTCAGTTTGCACTAATGGGAAAAACAGCAAATGTAACCTTTGAAAATGAAATCTACAACACAATAAAGTGTGAAGACAGGTCTTAATACTTTCTGAATCCACTTTAGGTACATAGATAGGTAGTACTTTATTTGATACAATCTATCTTGAGGAAACAATGAGCTCATTAGTGATGAGCAAAACCAAAGGGAACTAATAACATTGCAAGTAACAGTGTTTCTATAGTGCCTTTTATAAATTTAGCAAAAAATGAGATGCTAAATAAGAGTCAGAAAGTGCTCTCTTACAATGACTGCTTTGTGTCCTTTGAGCAGAACTGATCACAAGTTAAATGACTCTCTTTTGGATTCAGACAGTCAAATGACTAGTTTTAAGGGCAATTATTTTAAAAAAAGTCAATATCTATGCAGAAATATTTTTTTATACTTCTGCTGTCTGAAAAAGTACAATTCAAAATGCATTACAGTTAAAGTTAGTTTTACTTAACTTGATAAGACATGTATTTTCCGAAGGTGACAATTCTAAGGATATTTTTAACTCTTTTAGGGCTAATTTTTTTTTTGTTTCTTTTCTCCCAGGACTGAATATTTTTCCAGAAACTAACCTTTTTTTTAAAAAAGAACACAAAGCAATTGTTTAACGTATCAAATCAGCAAAAAATATTTACTTTTGACAACTGTTACTGTCTTGCATGTTGTATGAGCCTGCATACTATATGATTTCACATACATATCACATACATGTTACACAGCAAAGTCTTGCAAAGTACGATATCGCTCAAAGCAACCAATTGCATACATTGCCGCATTGCACTGCTTACAATATGTGTTGCATTGGTGCCTCCTTTTCAATTGTCTGTTGCTGCATTTTCTCACATATAGTGTTAGTGTGTACTGTAGAGAGACAAGTCACCCGTTTGACATCGTGCCATGCCAATGCCACCAAGTTTTCCGCCCGCATGAAAACCGGATTGTCACCTCTTTTCCTCTTCAGCCAGTCTGGCTTCAACTGTGAAGGCATGTGTCTCCTGTTCACCCTCACTGTGCCACAAGCTCCAATTCCCCTGCTCTGTAGCTCCATGAACAACACAACAGGCGGAGTGGTGGCTCTGAGGCTAGGGAGCTGCACTGGCAATCGGAAGGTTGCCGGTTCGAATCCCGTAAATGCCAATATGGACTCTGCTCTGTTGGGCCCTTAAGCAAGGCCCTTAACCTGCAATTGCTAAGCGCTTTGAGTAGTGAGAAAAGCGCTATATAAATGCAAAAAATTATTTTAAAAAATTATTATTATTATTATTATTATTATTATGGGCATGTATAAAAATTGTCCATGTACACAACATGACCCAAATGTTCATAGCCCTGAAGCAGCTCCAGCACAACCTGACTTGTCAAGGGACAGCCCTCTCTTTGAAAGAAATACTTTACTGTATATGTAATTACTTTCAGGCAGAAACCAGTGTTTGCAAAATCAATTATGCCATACTTTGTGGGCTTGTCTGGCATATATTGTCAGAAAAAAAGGCGTCCCTTTTATTTTATCATAGACTCATTCACAGACAAATCACGGCCAGACTGATAAAATTGTTTATATGTTGGTTGCACAATGTCAAGTAGGGGCTGAACTTTATACATGGGGTTTTGGCCTGGCTCACCCTTTCGGATTTGCTTCTGGTTATCACAGAAGTGAATAAAACTTTGCACCAGCACGTACCAATCACGTGGCATAACCTGTCCAAAGCCACCAGGGGACAAAGCACATTTGGACCAATGCTCCCTGAAGTTATATCACCAGTCTAGTCCCATCTCTATTTGTAATGCCACAAAGACCTTCATCTCGTCTTTGGTTGTGGGTTTCCACTTTGAAAAACGAGAATGCGGTGTAAGCGCAGCCCGCGATTCAAAAAATTGCTCTGCATACCTGTTTGTCTCATCTGACAGTAGCTGTAAAGCAGCATCAGGAGAGAGCAACCTGAAGTAGTCCAGCGGCTGGTAATCTGTCATGTCCAACAGCAAGCCATGCTGTCTTGTGAAGTCCGATAGCCAGTTTGGCTCCCACGGATCAATGTCTGGGTATTCCTCCCACACGAACCTTGCTGTAGGTGCATCGGCTGCGCAAATGCGCTAAGCTGGCAGCCCGATCAGCTGGGGTGGCATTGGCTGGTGGCCGATCAGCTGATGCCAGTTCCTCACTCTCTTGCTCGATCTCCTGATCACTCTCAACAAAATCAGATTCTGAAAAGATCAGAGTCCGACTCAGCGATAATGCGCAAAACATTGTCTCCTGAGTATTTTCTTTTCTGCACTCGCTTCGCTCCCTTGTGAGATGTCAATGCCATCTTGCTTTTTACATTTTGTAACTCAAGCACATGCAAGGATTAGATGCCAAGTCAATGAGTCTAACATTCCTGCAAGCAGAGAGGGAATGCCTGTGACATAACAGTGAGTTCTGTCGCTATTAACAGCTGATTGTCGCTCTCTACCCTGGATATCGACTTTTGTTGACATGCGCTCTCAACCCCTCCTGTCGACAAAGTCGACATCCGCCCTAAAAGAGTTAAAAATGTGAATAAAGTCTTGTTTGCTTTGAGTGGCTATAGCCTTTGCCATGGCAAAGTAGGTCAGGTGCTTCAAACATAATGAATAACATGGCACCCCCTAGTATCCATCCAAAGATGTTCAGTTGATTCCATGATCCTAGTCTCGTGGGGCCAGACATGATTCTCAAAAGAAAATGTCTGGGGACAACCTGTTAAAAAGTATTTAGTGAATTGCTGCAGAATCCCACCCTGCAAAAGCTCCACCCACATGGCTTATTACTAAAACACCTGCCCCCATTTCCTCCAGTCCATGCGTTTTAAACCCCCAGCTGAGAGGGCAAAAGATACTGAATAAAAAGACTTGACACTGAAAGAAAATTAAAAGCTACATTGGCGGTTATTGGTTTGGGAGCTCAGTAGTACACTAACTTTGACATTGTAATGAGTGACAGTGGAGACCAGACAAACAGAAAGACACATTCACACACACGTAGATCACCAGACCTACTGGGCTCCACATATTTGAGAATCACTATACATGACATAACAACAACAAATAAGAGTTTGGATAAGCATTGTGGTCTATGAATATACGACGTGTTAAAAAGCTGCGGCTATTTCATCAGGGCATTTTTGCATTTCTAGTCAGAAAGTAATGTTAAATTTCTTTAGTTACTTGTTTAGATGTACAGTCAGAAGGTGGATATTGTGCAGCCTCGTCTGTGCATCCACTGTTGTCATTAGGCAAATTTGTTGATTTGGGTGTGTTGATTACTGAAATCTGTATCTCCTGTGTTTATTACCAGACCTCTTAAAAGGACTCCTTTATGATAAGTGCGACACACTGTTTATTTCAAATTGATGTTTTGCAGTTTACATTTTTATGAATATAGCTAACAATTATTTTAAGCTTACATTGACTCCTACACTATTGTCATAAATGAAAAGAAAGCACACATGGCACCTGCAACAATGCATCATTCACATTTATCATTCATCAGTTGATGCCAGCAAATTCCAAAGTATAATATGATGCAACAAAAAAGTAATTCCTATGCACCAGGTTATGTTTACTTTTAACACATGCAATATGCTCTCTGTACACATGACATACATTTATATGTTTAATAGGGTTTTTGCATGAGCCTTTGACTGTTCATCACAATCAGATGTTTGCTGTCTGTTGGACCAGGTTAATGGGAGCACCTTTGAACTTTGCGGTTCAAAATCACCGCCTCTACTGTGAGTGCTGCCTTCACAATGCATTAGATTGGTTTAGATATGTGACATTTGGTGAACCGTCTAATTGTTCCCACTGTGGACGCTAGAGGCGCTGTTGCCCCGCTAAACCCACCAGACAGACGTCCAAGACACACTTATAAAAAACACCAAGAAGAATCTTTAATAATTTTTCTTCAATAAGTGCGCAAAGCACCACACACTCCACAATTATCCAATACTCAATAATAATCACAACAATAATACAATCCTCCACTCCCAGCAGCATAGTCACCCAACCTCCCAACTCCAGCTCTCTTTGCTGGGTTTTGACCAATCCTTTAAATAGTCCATGACTCGGAAGTATTCCTTCTCCAGGTCAAACGCCACATCATCTTTCAACTAGCCGGAAGTACTGCGGGCTTCTGTCCTCGTGCCTCCGGGATGTAACAACAATAGGAGTCCCCAGGTTCCTTGTGAGCACCCCCTGGCGGCACCCATGGCACCCAACAGGGCTGAGGAAACATGATGCCCTGAGGGAATCCAGGGAACCATTTCCGTCCAGGGGAGCTGCCATCTAGCGTCCCGGGGGATGCAGTGCCCTGAAAAGCCTGCTCTTCCTTCTTTTTTCTGTTCAGGGACGTCCCGGCCAGACTGAAACGCCGGCCGTCCATCACACCACCCACTTTAAAATTCACTTATGGTTGTCTCCAGATGCACGTATTATACGTCCTGCTTCCATGAGACAACCATGATCTAGTGCAAAGAATTCAACGGATTATGTTATATGAAGTGAAAGGCAAGATGCAATAAAGAACAAGATTTCCAAGATTTCTTTAAATATACATAAAATTTTCAATGACTGAATATTTCTTTTCCCTTATTCCTTGTCAGGTCTTTCAGTGTTAACAAGAAACAGATTGACACCAACAAGTCAAAATCTACTCGAGCAGTGTCCCTCCAAACTAAGCAGGTTTTGGGCTATTGAAATTACTTAAGAATGTCACTGGAAGAGCTTTCAAGGGGCTATAAATGTGGAAATACTGACCTGAAACATTACCCCAAAAATGTAGCCTGCATGGGATGCTGACAAGAAGGAAACCACTAATGAAGAAAAGCTATAAAATGTAATGAGCAACTGACATGATAAAGAATAAAATGGTTTAATGAAACAAAATCAGAACATTTTCACTTTACTTCAAAATGCTATTGTCACACACGTGTGTTTAGGAGACAGCTAAAGGGCTTAAATACAGGTAGTTCCATGCCAGACCAGGGGGTGGCGGAGTGCACTAATTTTCCCTCTCGATCTTTTGCACACCATTCTAGGGAAATCCCACCCGGCTCTGGGCAGCCACTGACGTCACTTCTGGTTCCGGTTTTGATGACATTACTTCCGCTACTGGCCTTTAAAGCTGCCATCTTGCTCCCTGGAGATCAGTTCTGTTTTGGACTCAGTTGAATGAGCATGTCTCTGTTTTTTGATCATCTTAGCAGCCGTAAACGATTAAATGGGTGGCTGCCCCAAACCTTCTCGATGTCTTTTGGTCGTTTTTCTGACACTATGTAATGCTGATTAGACACAGCAGCCTGTTTACAGCATCAATATTGCTTGCATTTCACTAGATGGTCCTGGAACCAAACATGAATATCAAAAACTATCAGACCTGGTACCACAAAAGAACCTTTCTCCAAGTGTTGTACACAGTGGAAAAGCACATTGTATTAGGCCTCTTTTCATTAGGAAATCTTGATTTCTCTGTTTTCTGTTTGTGTCAGCCTACTAGACAAAGCAGCCCAAGTGTAGAAGAAAAGTAAGTAAATGGTTGATTCCACCTCTAATATTAAGTAAGCTTAAGATGGGTTGCAAGCTTAAGATGGGTTGCAGGCGTATACATAGCCATTCATTATTCAATTCAATTCAAGCATCGGAGGTTATACTTAAAAGACCCATATCCACTGGTGGCAGCCCTAGTGTTCATTATAGTGACATGCAGGTTATTGGAACTGACGTTCTGAGGGAACAAGAAGGAAGGCAGGAAATCATGGCCTCCAGTATGTTCATTTCTGACACTCCATATGTCAGGCCAAAAAAAAAAAAAAAAACATATTCATGTTTCAGAATTTTGAGTTAACTTTTTACTATATTCTGTCTAGGATACCAGCATGAAAAGTCACATTATTTTCCATTATAAATGTAGCAATGATTACTCCTCCATGTTTAAATGCAAATACTGAGCTTGGATCAAATCCAAAGTGTTAAATTTAGCTTGAAATGTTAGGAAAGTCTGCCCAGAATTTTGTTGTCTAATTTGTTATAGAGTAAACAGATTTATTAAAATACCAGTGACGATCCTCTTAATTTAATTGGGGTCTGCTGGAATAAACATTAGCAAGGTCACCCATATTATAAGACTGACCCTGAAACCCCTGGAATCTGAGACAGAAAAGAGGAGGATCAGACAATCAGAGACAATCGCTACTGATGTTTCTCATCCTCCACAAGATGCATTGTCCTAGGACACATCTAGCTATCAACACATTCCACAATAGGGACAGTAGTTCTTTACGTTTTTATACCTCAGTCTTCCACTAACTATTATTTTTACTTGTTTGGCCAACATCCTCATCCATGGCAATCTTGCATCAGCTGAAAAACAATTCTTTCCACTTCTTTTGTTTTTACAACTGGAGCACTGGCAGGTGAAGTGAAGTGTTGATGGTAAAATAGTGTCAATAACAGGATTTGAACCCACAACCTAAGAAACTGAAGTCCCAATCTTACCCACTCGTTGTAGTTACCAAACTGTCTTACGCTTGTTGCATTTATTACATAACTAGCGTTAGCAATGGAATCCCAAGATGAAATAAATAACTTCCAAGACAATACGGGCCCCACCTAGTGTGGCCTGGGGCCATGACTGAAACAACGAAGGAGGAAATGCCAAATTAAAAACAAAATGTTAAATGCAATGGTTATAAAATAAATCTAGAGTTTCCGGCTGTAAGGTAAGTGTGCTTTCCATCACACCACCACCATCACATGATAGATCACACTGTAGTATTTCACATCACTTTCTATTTTGAAACTGTAGCTCCATTTATAGGCTTTGTCCAGATAATATGCTGCATTTATGTGCTGTCACCCTGATGGGAAAATCAAGTTACCCAGTTTGAAACTTCACTTGAGTACCCTCTAACGTGAGAGCGACCAGTCACACATTTCAGTGAAAACAATGCTACCTGAAATCTCCGAGTTGTAATGAAACGCTGACCCAGCTCCTTCAAAGGTGTAAAACAGAAAAAAGAACATAACCTGGACAGCCACAACATTACACAAGTTTATATTAGATACTGTCCGTTATTGAAATTCATTATGAGAATTAAATCATCAGTAGGGATGTGACCATTCGCACCAAACAAAAGCTACATTTCAATGCTGTAAAGGCCAAAAGATATACAAATAGTGTAGAGACCCAACCTATTATGGAAAACTACCCACATGCCAAAATTCAAATTTGTGTCTTGAAAAACAAAACAGTGCAGAAAGAACAAACAAACAGAGATGGTGCTTTATTGATTAGGAGATTGATGCTGGAACAAGTGTATTTATTACAATCAAAGCAGACCCTGAATGACTCGCTCAGGTTTAAAAAGTGCAGTTTTTTGCTTTGCGCCACCCTACATCATAACCTGTCGTCTATCAGGAAGAAGTGAAAGCTTTAGATTCATCAAAAACTTTGATCTCCGGTTTTCGACAGATCCGACAGTTTTAAGGTCCCCTGATATCGAAAAGACCGATACCTCGATGATGGGTGGGTGTATGTGTCTCTGTGCACTACAATTTCTTGAGGACGTTCTAGAGCTAAAACGGCTGAAAGGAAAAATACCAAACTCAAAACCGGAAATGACCCTCTATCTGCCGCAGCCAGGTGTTAAGTGGCCAACCCCTTGGCCTAGTCCACACACTCGGGTCCCCAACAATGAGGATCTTACGAGCCGAATCACCCTTGGGAAAATGTGCCACATGGCCTTAGTGCTGTAACTGACACTCCTTCATAATGCAGGTAATGTGCCTCATTCAGGACTCCATGAGCAACTGCTCATTCAACACAAAGTCAAACCAACGGTACCCAAGGATTTTCTGAAGAGACACAGTACCAAAGGAGTCCAGCCTTTGTCTCAGGTCACTGCATAGCATGTCTCGCAGCCACATAGCAAGACAGGAAGCACCAGGACTCTAAAGACTTGGACCTTCGTCCCTTTGCACACACCTCTTTCCAGTGACCTCATGACCATCCATGCTCTCCAAATCCATCTACTGACTTCATAGGAAGAGTCACCAGAGACATGAATGTCACTGCCAAGGTAAGTAAACCTCTCGACAAGGTTGACGATCTCTCCACAAACAGACACACTGCTGATGGCTGTGCCCAAGAAGTCATTAAAAGCCTGGATCTTGGTTATTATCCAGAACACTCACAAGCCCAGACACTCTGACTCCTCACTCAGTCTCTCAAGCACCCCGATCAGAGCCTCCATTGACTCCGCAAAGATCACAGCATTGTCAGCAAAGTCAAGATCAGTGAATTTTTCTTCACCAACAGATGCCCCACAGCCACTGGACCCCACGACTTTGCCCAACACCCAGTCCATACAAGCATTGAACAGAGTAGGAGCAAGAACACACCCCTGACGAACCCCAGAATCAACTGGAAAAAATGCAGAGGTTCTGCCTCCATTCTGCACAGCACTCACAGTACCAGTGTACAGGCCAGCCATGATATCCAGCAACCTTGAGGGGATCCCACAAACCCTCAGGATGTCCCACAGGGCAGCTCGATCAACTGAGTTGAACGCTTTACGAAAATCAGTGAAGGCTGCAAAGAAACTCTGCCAATATTCGCGTTTGCGCTCCATGAGAACCCTCAGTGCCAGGATGCGGTCGATGGTAGACTTCTTAGGTGTAAAACCAGACTGTTCTGGTCGCTGGTAGGTGAGCAATTGATCACAGATCCTATTGAGCAGGCATGCGCAACCTTTCCGCTATTGACGGCCGCACTACAGACTTTTTACTTTAATAACGGCCGCCAGTAAGTCCAAGTAAACTTAATAATGTTTTATGATTTATGTAAAAATTTACAGATTACACATTAAAACAGAGTATGATATATCTGACAATATTCAATTTACTGGTCTACATATGTAAAAAAATGTCTACGAAACGTCATATAGGACAAAAAACCTTTACAGCAATTGTTTCAGGAAGTTTGGAAAACATCGCCATTAATGGCTTCCTTGCTCTTGCATGTTTGCAGACAGACTTGCAAAGTCAGGGGACTCGCTGGAGACCATTAGCCGTATTCCAGACTCTAGATTGCTGTCTACCAATCGGGTTCGGTACTTGTTTTTCAGATATTTCATTCTGGAAAACGCTGCTTCGCACATATAATGACCGTTTGCTAATGGCGATAGGCAGTGTATGGACTTAGCCACAAGGCCGTACAGGCGTACACTCCCATTTCCTTCTCAGTTCCATATTGGCTAGCCGCTAGTCACGTGACTTCAAATGTACTCCTGGGTGTCAGCCCATTTCAACCGAACTTAATATTCAAGTAAGCAAATCGGCTTTCGGCGTCACCATACCGACCCGGCCGACAAAGATTCCGCGGCGTTGAGACCCCTTACTCGCTGGAGTCCAGAGACCCTACACCTGCACGGCCGCCATTACGTACACTTTAATATACACGTCCACGGCCGCCAAAGTCCTTGCCCACGGCCGCATGCGGCCGTACGGCCGCAGGTTGCGCACAGCTGCTATTGAGGATGACCCTAGCAAGGACCTTACCCGGCACCCAGAGCAGTGTTATCCCCCTGTAGTTGCTGCAATCCAGGCGATCACCCTTCCCTTTCCAGATAGGGACGGCAAGTCCCGTTTTCCAGTCAGTTGGGATGACTCCCGTCTCCCAAATGGAAGCAAAGATTGCTTGCAATGCCAGGAGGATAGCCTTACCACCTGCCTGGATACCACAGATCTCTGCAGCCTTTCCTCCCTTCAGCTGGTTCACCACCTGTGCAATCTCAGTGAGATTGTGTGGTTCACGGTTAATTGGAGGATCAGCCTCAAGAACTGTGAACCCAGAGATATCCAACGTCCTAGCCGGAGGATCAGCTTTGAACAACTGCTCTAAGTAGCCAGCCCAGCGGGTCACAACTGCAGTGTCATCCGTAAGGACCATTCCATTAGCTGCCCTGATTGCAACTCTCTGAGGAACAGATTCAGATGTGCGTAATGCTTCGATTCTTCTGTAAGCAGGACATAGGTCGCTAGACCACAGATGGTGTGTCACTTACTCACAGATTCATCTAACAAACACCACTTTATTTGCCCTCGGAGACCTCGCAGCCGTCCCGCTCAGTTCCCAGTACAGACCAGAGTTGCCATTGAGCTGTGTGACTGCGACTCCTCTCGATGATATCCAGGGTGCCCTGCGAGATGAAACACGTCCTTCTGGGAACACCGGTAACACCAACACAACCCTCAGCAACCTTCAGGGTCTTGTCACAGAAGGTCTCCCACATCACATTAGGATCGGCAGTCATACCCAAATCTGCAAATTCCTCACACAAACTGCATGCAAACTCATTAGAAACAGCCTGGTCTTGAAGTCTGGCCAAGTCCAGGCTCATTTTCCTAGTAGGTGGTAACCTACAGGACCTAAGCTGGATCCTAAGAGTAGCAACAAGTCTATGGTCAGAATTCACGAACTGGGCACTTCTGTAGACCCTGCAGTTTTTGCAAGAGCCTCCTGTGTCTGCCCACAAGGATGTGATCAATCTCCTTCACCGCACCACCGGTATTAGAGTACTAAGTCCAACAATACGGTTCTGGGCGCTGGAACCAGGATCCAGCGATTCGCAGCCCCTGACCTTTTGCAAAGTCAAGGTACATGGAGCCATTTTCACCACAGTCACCAGACCCATGGGGGCTGAGACAATCTTCACGGCCAGCCATCAGAGGGGTGGTCACCTGTGGGAACGTATCAACCACAGAGCGAAGCAACTAAGTATGAATTATTCTCGTCAACTGTTATCATAAAGACCTGTTTTATGATGAGAAAGATCACCATCAGAGTGGTAAATAATTACTGGAATGTTATAGAATAGTTTGGATAACTTGGTTCCTACAGTGGAAAGCCTACTGACGCTCACATCTGAATTTTTAATGTACTTATCTACAGTCACAAAGATAAAGTGCAATTACAATTACATTTGGATTACAAGCAGAGTAGCTGACTTTCTTAGGTCAAATTCTGATTCTGAGGATTAATTAATTAACTTTGTGGCTCATAGTTCACTGCTTCTCCCTTAGTGCCACACAGAAAAGAATCACCAAGCACGTACAGTTAGGTCCATAAATATTTGGACAGAGACAACTTTTTTCTAATTTTGGTTCTGTGCATTACCACAATGAATTTTGAATGAAACAACTCAGATGCAGTTGAAGTGCAGACTTTCAGCTTTAATTCAGTGGGGTGAACAAAACGATTGCATAAAAATGTGAGGCAACTAAAGCATTTTTTAACACAATCCCTTCATTTCAGGGACTCAAAAGTAATTGGACAAATTAAATAACTGGAAATAAAATATTCATTTTTAATACTTGGTTGAAAACCCTTTGCTGGCAATGATAGCCTGAAGTCTTGAAGTCATGGACATCACCAGATGCTGGGTTTCCTCCTTTTTAATGCTCTGCCAGGCCTTTACTGCAGCGGCTTTCAGTTGCTGTTTGTTTGTGGGCCTTTCTGTCCGAAGTTTAGTCTTCAACAAGTGAAATGCATGCTCAATTGGGTTAAGATCAGGTGACTGACTTGGCCATTCAAGAATTTTCAACTTCTTTGCTTTAATAAACTCCTGGGTTGCTTTGGCTGTATGTTTTGGGTCATTGTCCATCTGCATCATGAAACGCTGCCCAATCAATGTGACTGCATTTAGCTGGATTTGAGCAGACAGTATGTCTCTGAATACCTCAGAATTCATTCGGCTGCTTCTGTCCTTTGTCACATCATCAATAAACACTAGTGTCCCAGTGCCACTGGCAGCCATGCACGCCCAAGCCATCACACTGCCTCCACCGTGTTTTACAGATGATGTGGTATGCTTTGGATAATGAGCTGTTCCACGCCTTCTCCATACTTTTTTCTTGCCATCATTCTGGTAGAGGTTGATCTTGGTTTCATCTGTCCAAAGAATGTTTTTCCAGAACTGTGCTGGCTTTTTTAGATGTTCTTTAGGAAAGTCCAATCTAGCCTTTCTATTCTTGAGGCTTATGAGTGGCTTGCACCTTGCAGTGCACCCTCTGTATTTACTTTCATGCAGTCTTCTCTTTATGGTAGACTTGGATATCGATACGCCTACCCCCTGAAGAGTGTTGTTCACTTGGCTGGCTGTTGTGAAGGGGTTTCTCTTCACCATGGAAATGATTCTCGATCACCCACTACTGTTGTCTTCCGTGGACGTCCAGATCTTTTTGCGTTGCTGAGTTCACCAGTGCTTGTTTTCTTTCTCAGGATGTACCAAACTGTAGATTTTGCCACTCGGAATATTGTAGCAATTTCTCAGATGGGTTTTTTTCTGTTTTTTGCAGCTTAAGGATGGCTTCTTTCACCTGCATGGAGAGCTCCTTTGACCGCATGTTGTCTGTTCACAGCAAAATCTTCCACATGCAAGCACCACACCTTAAATCAACTCCAGGCTTTATCTGCTTAATTAATAATGACATAAAAACAGACTTGCCCACACCTGCCCATGAAATAGCCTTTGAGTCAATTGTCCAATTACTTTTGAGCCCCTGAAATGAAGGGATTGTGTTAAAAAAATGCTTTAGTTGCCTCACATTTTTATGCAATCGTTTTGTTCACCCCACTGAATTAAAGCTGAAAGTCTGCACTTCAACTGCATCGGAGTTGCTTCATTTAAAATTCATTGTGGTAATGTACAGAACCAAAATTAGAAAAATGTTGTCTATGTCCAAATATTTATGGACTTAACTGTAGATGTACATTTAAGGATGAGAGAGAATTCTCTCATCTTTTGCAAGTACACCAAAACAAGTTCCACTTGTTGATAAAAAAAGAGTTTATATAAAAAAAATATATATATATCATTATACAGTACATGTTTTGGACATTCAGTCAGAGCAGAACAGTACCCAGGAACACAATCGTTATATTGTGTAACTTTGTCACTAAATGTGCCCAATGCTGAATGCTCTTGCATTACTTAAAATGTACAAGGTTATTAAATCAATCATTCATTTAACCATCCATACTCTAAACCTTCCTGATCCAATCCCAGTTCAGAGTTGATATGAGCTAGAGCCCGTCTGATGCGGCAAAGAGCCGGAGAGGTTAGCCCTGCTGCCTCTCTGTTCTGGTGTGTCACTGTTCATGTGCAGTTTGCATGTTACCCTCATGTGTACATGAATTTTTATTTTGTGATTCCAGTGTCCCATTCGCCTTCCAAAGGCAGTGACTGGTGAGTCTAGCATGAATGAGAATGCCCCAAAAACAAGAGGATGAAGAGGGTGAAACTTAGCATAGGTTTTGCAGTACACCTGCTATATCCACCTTCTCATTGCACAAAGCCTACTTAGTCTACCAAAGTGTGACACATAGCCAGAGCTTATCCTAGCACCACTGCACTCTAGACAGAACCCAACTCTGAGAGCCAAATCAGTCCATTACAGGGCACAATCACACATACCAGTAGGCCTGGGTATTGGCACTGATGTCTTGATTTGATTCCAATTCACAATGCCCTGACTCGATTCAATATCGATTTTATCTTGACTGAAGCGGTGGCTTTTTTAGAGATTACTTAACCATGCATAGAGAACATTATATTATATTTTTTTATTACCACAGTCGACTGAGGCCTTTAAGCGAAACCTAAAAACTCATCTTTTTAGAAAGTTATTTTGTTAAAGTATTTTATAGACTCTTCTGTTTTTTTTTTTTTTTTTATTTTATTATTCTATTTTTACTCTGTAGCACTTTGGGATTGCTAAAATATAAAGTGCATTATAAATAAAATTTATTATTATTATTATTATATTAAATGTGACAAATTTCGGTAACACTTTCTTTGAAGTGTGTCTACATAGCGACTTTATAACATATGTATAAGCAAGGAATAATATTTAAGAAGAAATACTTGATTAGTAATGAACATTTTACATCAGTATTTGGAAGATGTGGAACAAAATATAACTGCTCCTTAAAAAACAAAAAAAAAAAGCAAAAAGCTTTTTCATAGCACTATACTTATTCAAAATTCACCATAATTCAACTAACATATGTATCGCCACATCAAAGTGCACACATATCATTAAGAGGTCTCCTTGTTTTAATACAATCCAAGGGCATCTACTTTATAAAAAATCTTTATTATCTTGTGTATAATATTATATAATAATCAAATTCTGCTTCTTAAATAATAAATATTATTCAATAACCTATTCATGTTTTATGAATCTCCATGTAGACACTCTTCAACAAAACTGTTAGCCAATTTTTTTCCCCTATTGGACATTTAAAATAATCTTGAATTAGTCAAAATTAAAGATACAGCTGGAAGACTTGTGTCTTTCCGTTAACTATACGGTCTGTATATATATAAATAAATGTGGGCACAAGTTTTACATCTTTTCTGTAGGCAGGAAGCTACAGGGAGGAGGGAGCTTCAGACAATTAGTTGCTGAAGGTTTGGTGGTTGTCTGTATGCCAGGAGGGGAGGTTCAGGAAATACATTTTTTAGTGTTTGGTCATTGTTTAGTATTGGCTGAAGTTCTTTTATAATTTTTCAAAGTGCTTCAAGATGTGGGTTGTAGGTGACAACAAGGGTGATGCAGTTCTTGTTGTCTTTGTTTTTATATTCCAGAAGGTTGTCTTTGGGTATGGCAGTAGCACTTCTTATTTGAGTGTCTGTTGTTTTGGGGGTATAACCTTGTCTGATGAAATCTTGTCTGAGCGCCTGCAGTTGTTTATCCCGGTCTGTCAGGTCTGAGCAAATATGATTGTACCGTACTGCTTGGTTGAAAATAATGGAGCGCCTTATATGCTTGGGGTGGAAGCTACCACTTCTTAGTTAGGTCCATCTGTCTGTTGGTTTGTGAAAAACAGAAGTTATAAGGGTGTTGTCTTTCAGTTGAATGGTGGTGTCAAGGAAGCTTGCACATAGTAATTGAGCAAGATAGAGATACACAAGATTGATCCAGAGACTTTAAGAATCAATACTGAATTGTTTAAACAAAAAATATCAAAGAAATTGACTAGCTGATCTGAGTACACAAAAACATGAATGGACAAAAAATGTAATCAGAGAACAGGTGAACACATGCATTTGGCACAACTTAAACAGAAAAATAAAAACCTATTAGGCACAAAGCACAAATGGAAGAAAAAACAATGCGACTTTCCCCTGGATGCAGGCAATAATGAGAAAAACTAAGTTAATGAATAAAATGATCAAGTATACAGTAGTATAGTTCAGAACAGAACAGTACAGTATGGTATAGTAAGGTACTGTATAGTATAGTCAGATAAGCTCCAATGAGCCTCAGCTGATGGCAGAGTATTTGCCATTGCCAGCAGATAAAACAACTTTGAAATGACTTGAAGAAGATATCTATACAAATAATGTCATATGCTGTGTAATCATTGGGGTCCATCAAGGGTCTGTGCTTAGACCCTTACTCTTTCTAATTAATACAATGACTTTGATTCTGATATAGATACAACAAATGTGAAATTCACAGAAAACACTAAAATTAGAGGGATAGAAAATACTAAGGAACTGACAAAAATAATTCAGAATGATCTTAGTAGTCCTAAAAAACTTGACAAATTCTTGTAAAATAAACTTTATTGAGTGCTACACACAGGAAAAAGGAACGTTCTTCATGGGCGCAATGCTGGCCTAAAAAAAATCAATTTTTTAAAAGAATTAGGTGATGATGTTGATTCAACATTCTAACTGTCTAGGCAATAAATAAAATGTGAGGTAATACTGCAAAAATGTTCCATATAAATCAAGGCATGTTAAGCTTGGACCATATAAGACAGTAATAAGACTGTATATCGCATACTGTGTGAAATTCTGGTCATTGCACTACAAAAAAAGACATAGCAGCCCCAGAAGCTATGCACAAGGGAATTACCAACTGTTTCCTAGGAAAGGCTAAGGCAATTAAGCCTCGTTAGCTTTGGGCTGAGAAGGCTGAGTGCGGCCCTAACCCAGGCTTTTGAAATTAATAAAGGCAGTGATAAACCTGAGCCACTGGAAGATTATTCATGCCAAAAATATGTTAACTGCAGTGCGATGTAATGCATATGCACATGGTGCATTTCACTTACCATGTGTTTATTATGTCATAATTAAAAGCATAGCAACAAAATGATTGATTTTCACCATGGCACACAATTTTCCTGTCAGTTTAAAATGCAATACAAAGGTGTACTGCATTTTAATTCATGTCCATAGGTCAGTGTCATAACTAAAAGCAAAGCAAACATATTGCATTTCACTTAGCAGCTGCTCAAACTGCATTGCATTTCGATTCAAGCTCACAGATTCATTGTGCCAAAGCTGAAAGTAATTAAATGAACAATCAGCATCAAAAGATGGCATGACAGTGTTCATCCAGTGCTAAAGATGGGGAACGGGAAGTTGACGGGGTATAATGACGATTTCATTCTCTTCTGTGTCAAATGGTTCGTGGAAAGGACTGGTGTAATGCAAGCAGCAATAGGAGGTCAATTTCCAACTGCTATAATAACATCTTAAGAATGCATATAAGAACTAATAACCCAAAGAGCTGCAGCATACAGTTATGTAGATCATCTGTCAGGGCATCCATACCTCAATATTCCTCTAAATAGGTTTTGTAAATACCTGCAGATGGGGATGACAGTACCAGCTATTGTGAAACTTATTGATGTATCAGTCAGGACTGTCAGAATAATAATGGAATAATATAAGAAAAGCAAAACATATTTATACAACTTAACTTAAAAGTAAACATTTTCAGTGAGAACAAAAACATACTTCTCTCTGTTTTGGTTAATCAGTCCACATGGACAAAACATATAAATATTTAGAAGTGGAATGCCTCTTACTCCAACTGTTGATACCCCAGATATACCCGAGATGTTTAATGCAAGAAAGAATGAATGGCACAAGCCATTCAGCACAAAGTTGAGTTAAGGCTTACTGGCCACAACCTCAAAATCTCAGACTTTTGGAGAGACGTATTTTGTCTTTCTTCTCACCAGCTGGGCCAAGACCCAAACAATAAGACTACAGTAGATCTCCTTTATGAACTCCCTTTATTTATTCCATTTTCATATATGGTTTTGATTAAGAAAACATTGTATTGAACTCAGCTCTTTTCAAACACTTTGGTGTTAATGTCTGCAGAGACTTATAATGGGTACTGTTACACAAGTGTGTGCTTATTTTCAAATAAACAAACTAAATTCAAATAGACATTTCCATCTCAATTTAATAGTAAGTCTAAATGGTTTATTTCTCAAAAGACTGCTCAATGACGGAGCAGTAAAGCACAGAAACAACAAATTCAATAATAAAATTATTAGTCATATATTTACCACTAACAAAGCAAGAGAGCACAGGACATTTATACTACTTATCAGAAAAGCATGCCAAACCTAATAATAAACCATAATCAGTATCTTGGCAGACCGTCACAGCAGGAGGGTTTCTAATGCATGTCTGCTTCAAAGTATGGTAAAAGCAGGTTGCATTTATCCTGCCAACATTATCACAATTCTCAGATGCACCATGTGAAGTGGTTTAAGCTGTAGCGGGCATCCTTTCTTGTGAGTACAATTTCTCAACCGCTAGCTTAGAAGTGTATTTTCTGCTTCCAAGTGATGCCAAGTGAAGGTGCCATTACATTTTTCACAATGTTATTTAGACCTCTTATTGAACTTGCATAGTTTTCATAAATAAATGATGCTAGTACCATAGGACAACCTTGTCATATCATTAACTAGAACAGTGAAGGAACGTGCAGAATTTAAAGTACCATTACAGGGAATCAGGTGCATGCATATGGCAGAACCTTATATTTTCTGGCAAGCTAGAAGGTATAAATAACTGGAAGTCTGAAATATTAATAATTCTTCTAGCTTCACAAAGTTCTTCGAATAAATTGGGATTAATACTACTGTATTTAAAACACAGTTCAGTTCTGCATAAAGCCGGACAAAAATATGCATCAATGATAAAATCAGTGACAGTACCACTGAGGTTAGCAGTGATAACTGACAGCTACATGGACTTAGGTTTGATGTCCACCCTGTTCACTATCTGTGTAGAATCTGCACTCTGTCTGTGTGGTCCAGTCCAGTTTTCTTCTGTTTTCCACTATATTAGGTTCATTTACGGCCTAAATTTGTTTTTTAAAATGCCATTACAATCAGGTTCAGTCCCTATTTTGCTCCCGATTCTTACCTCCCAGAGACCTTGTAAGCTGGTTCAGAAAATGGATAAATGTACCATATGAATTTCAACAATCCAGACACTCGTGGTAATTATCTAATTGAGAAGTTCTTATTACAAAAAATATGATTACATCTTGCCTGAAGAAGGGGCCTGAGTTGCCTCGAAAGCTTGCATATTGTAATCTTTCTAGTTAGCCAATAAAAGGTGTCATTTTGCTTGGCTTTTCTCTACATTCATAATGGCTAACACGGTACAGCACCCTAGTACTACAAAAAATATGACAAAGACTTTAAAATATTACATTAGTTTTTCTATATATATTTACAATGTGAGCAGAATTGTGGTATGCATGATTCTAGTCTGAGATTATTAAGAAAAATAAAACATGATGCACTAAAGTGAAACTATAAAGTGTTCACAGGGACTTGGGGAAAGGGGATTGCTTGTGTGTTACAGTGGAACATGTAGCCACTAGGGGGCCAAAAAGAGCTAATCCATCCATTCCCTCACTTCCACATCACAAATTTCTGCACTTAGCAATACATTCATCCCTCAAGCCTTACACATTCCTGCATCTAAGGTCTTCCAAGACATGGAGATTCAATGCCTAGCCTAACAGATAGATAGACAGCAATGGATATGTGACATGAACCAACCCAAAACACGCACCAGTTCATTGTAAAGACACAAAGGCATACAGCACCACCAAAAGAATTTAGAGCTGGCAATCTACCTTAGGACTATTCAAGGACACCTGAAAAAAACAAATGTAAACACCAGAGGGAATATATACACTCCACAAACAGGGAACCTTATGGGTTACTGACCCCAGGTGATAAAGTGTAAAGGCCCCACATTTAATAATAATATTACATTCTCAAACCCACTTAATGCAAGTCTGGATCAGGAGGGAGGGGGCAGTGAAGCCTGTCCGGATAGCACTTACTGTAAGCCAGAAAACTGCCACATATCCTAATTTAATAATATAGCAACAACCTGCTTTTGTCTTTATATTCAATATTGGTAAAGAATCTGCACTTGTGTGTTTCTGGATGCATTAAATAAAGGATATTTCATTAATTTTCTAGTTTTAAATATAAGCTCCTTTGCTTATTCAGATAAATATATAACTGTACAAGCTTATTTGTCTGTTCAGTTAAATATATACTGTTAAAGCTGGTTTGCTTATTAATATTCAATAAATATTCATGCTTTATCACACTGATAAAATACATATGTTTTCGATATACAGTATACAGTATTTGATTCAATCACTTGTGTATGTTTTGGGTGCACGATGTTAATTTACATGAATATAGATCTATAAAACGGTGTATTTAATAATGGATTCACTCAAGCACTTTTTGGTTATATTAACATGTAATTCATGTTCTCTGCATTCATTAATCAGTTATTTTGTGTATACTTTATTTGCACATTTAAAATCATTCTATTACTTGTTTGACGCCTTTATCCAAGGTGGCTTACAACATTAATTTGACAGATACGATCAGTTCCATTTCTTTTGATTCTGCAAATGGAACACAGGCAGGTGGGATCTAAATCCTCAACCTCATGGTTTGAAGTCCAAAGCCTTAACACACTATGCTCAAAAGTCCATAAGTTACTGCTTTTAATATTTAATATTAATATATTTTGTCACTACATCTAATGATAGTTTCACATACCAATTAATGAAGTTCTGAAATTAAAAGCAGAATTCATTTGTATGTATTTGGCTGGATATTTAATAACCAATCCATTTATGCATTGATAAAAGTTCAGCATTTATTATTCAGTTACTGGCCCATCATCTATATAAGGAATGTGCCAGTAATGACAGCTTCCTTCACAAATTGATAAATATCTGAAATTACAACCAAGTTCAGAACTACATACTATTACCAAACATTTCATAACTGGTTATATATTAATACATTTCTTAATATAATTGTAAACTTGTTTATATTTCGGCTGCACATTAAATAGGCTCATTTATAGAAGGTTATAGATCTGTATTTAACAATGAATTAATTTGTAAATATTTCACACATACATACACTGAATTGATACATTAATATGTAAATACAGTTAAATCTTAAAACAACTGTGTATAGTTAGCTGAACATCTTTGAAAATATGTACTTTAAACTTAAAATGTATCAATGCGATCTTTGAATTTAACTCAGCTAATTTCTTTGCAATTTAAAACGCTCGTTTTCTTTCTATAATAACAACAAGGCACTGTGCGTTTTAAACTTGAAATGTATCAATGCGAGCTTTGCATTCAACTTATCAATTCCTGTCCAATTTAAAATCAGGCTATTTGTGGATTTACCTAACAATTAGTGTCTAATCTAGCTGTATATTTAATGCTCATATTCTGTGTATAATAATAAGTTAGTGTGTTTTAAACTTAAAATGTATCAATGTGAGCTTTGCATTTAACTCGTTATTTTTGCGATTTAAAATTAGGTTATTTATGGATTTAACTAACAATCAGTGTCTAATCTATGTGTATATTTAAAGCTCTATCTGTAATAATAAGGCACTGTTAATGACACTCTTCTGTCCGCTTGTCGTGTCCAGTTATCATCTTGTTCACACCTGCGCACGGGCCGCCCCATCGCCTCAGCCGCTGTCCCGTGCGCAGATGTCGTCGTCACTTGGAAGACTGGCGTTTTCACTGGGGGGGGGGGGGGGGTAGAATGAGCGGTAATATGTCGCGGTATTATCTGCCGTTACTGTAAAATACCCGGTAAATACCCGGAACAGAAAAATAAGCCGAAAATGAAGGCAACGGCATGAGACGTGTCAAGACAGTTCGCCCGCCCGTGTCTATTTTTATCTATTACACTATTCTGAGCCATACAAATAATAAACCTAACAAAGCTCAAGCATTTACTTCTGACCCGGTCCATTGGACTTCGAGTCAGTGCTTTACTCCCACTTGAAGAGTGAGCCGTCAATTTGTCCTAAAAATGAGTCCAACTGAAATTCACGCTTAAACCAAGATGCGCTTACCCCGCCTGCGGCCCGGGCTGCTTCGGAAAGCGCGGGCGACGCCAAGCTGACATCCTCTCGGTAAGTAAAATCGAGTGCCGTAACACTCACCCCTTCACGAGGACACCTTTGCCATTTCCACGCATCTTCAAATGCCAAGAAAAGCAGCTGGCGGTGTCCGAGGACTGCAGCCGCTAGAATTGAACGGGCACAGCGTACAACCAATCAAACTCCCCTGTGCATGACAGAAACACGTCTATTGGTCGAGAAGGACGCGTCCACGCCCAATCGGTCTGACGATGTACAAAGTAGCGGGGGTGGGGCAATGCGAGAGCGTGGCTCAGCATCGTTGCTGCGCAGGTAACGGGTGGCGTTGGACGAGAGAACACGTGGCTGCGGCGAGAAGTTGAAGACAAATTGAAAACGGGTAGCGTGTCAGCTCGCAATTAATAGAAAATGCAACAATGCAAGAAACCAGCTTTCGTTAAAAGTTCGAAAGTAAACGTAGCAGTGCGTACGTATAGTATTATGAGCCAGCGTGCAAAAGCGACTGTTTAGCGTAGTGGAGAGCATGGCACCCTGTGCATTTTAAACATTTGTGTCAGCGTGTTTTACGCGATAGAGGCAAAGAAATGTATGTGTACTTTAGGCATGTTTGTGGATGGCACCGAATGTATGTCTGCAGTGCCTGTCCTAGTTTCACGTGTGTGGCATTTTCTCCTCGAGACTCCTTGTGTCTCGAAATGGTAGGAGGTGCCACATACCAGTTTGTATGAACTTGAATGTTGGGTAATATTGCGGTGCTTCTGAAATCTCAGTATGTCGAAAAGCATTAAATCAGACTCGGGCGCGTTCAGCATGTGTGCATCCACTGTTCAACGGGATAGCAGAAACCCAGCCGCAGAAAAATGCAGCACTTTACAATATAACTTTTTATTAGTGTTTTGTGCAGTTGTGTACACAGTAGATGTCACTAACCATTTCACAGTCCTTAGCTGGCGAGGGTCTAGAGGCAGTTTATGTCGCTAAAAACAATTCTTCTTGCTACTAGGCAGATTTGTCAGCAGTACTTAGGAGTGTTTTATGCTGCCACTGCTGAGCTGAATGAACAGTTGGGTTATTCAGCCACTGGCATTTGGCGTGCATGCTGTAATTACCGTAATATGTTTTTATACATAGCCTGCCTCCCATTTATGAGATCAGAGTACACATTTAGAAATTCGTATAGGTAAAGTTAAAAACAAATCAACATACACTCTAAAAAGAGAAAAAGGGCTCTTTTTGATTTAAGGTAATTTTAGTAGTTGTAATGAACTATATTAATATGTTTGTTCACCTAACGTAATTTTTTGCCTTACTTCAAATTGAAAAACCTTGCTATCGCTTAATGTAACTTCTTCTATTTAGTCTAAAGCAAAAAATTGCTTTGAAGACTTTGCCGGCTCCAGCCCCTGTGATGTCACGTCCGGGCTCGCACCAATGGCAGAAGACCTATATGAGCCCGACCCCTTTGACTTCACTTCCTGTCTCCCCCTTTAAAAGCCTCCACCTTTTCCCTATTCCCTCAGTTCTGTTTGGACTCGTTTTTGTGCACATCAGTGCTGCATTATTTTGAAAAGCAACTTTGCAGCCAAGAAACCAAATTATACACGTGGCTGCCCCAAACCTTTATATGACTCTGTCTCGAGTTTGTGACTATATATATATATATATATATATATATATATATACTATATATACGTCCTGCGGTGGGTTGGCACCCTGCCCAGGATTGGTTCCTGCCTTGTGCCCTGTGTTGGTTGGGATTGGCTCCAGCAGACCCCCGTGACCCTGTGTTCGGATTCAGCGGGTTTGAAAATGGATGGATGGATATATATATACATTTTATGTATACTATATAATGTTATGTAATGTTCAAAATATAAGGTGTATTTAATATATGTATATATAATTATTTCAAATAGATATTTTATGTATAATTTATAAACATTTTTTGTGAAAAGCTTATAAAATATATTGTGTATTTAATATGTATATATATATGTATTTTTTGTGAAATGTTTGTTCTGAATATTTACAGAAAAAACATGTTCAAGGAATGACCAAAAAATAGATTTTTGTGTTGCAAATATTCAGTAATAAATCTAAAAGAGTTTTGCTATAGCTGGTTCAGTAACATTCACCACCATTAGATCAGTTTAAAAACATGTTTCATGTTTGAAGGCACTGTACAAAATGTAGCACTAATTTTAAAATAAATTTGCTTCCATTGTTTAAAGCAAAACATTGTTGTGGTTTGTTTTATTAAAAACAATTTCACCCTAACAAACAGTGAATTCAACACCATATAAAGAACATATTTAGTTGAGTCCAATTAAGAATTTAAGTTGGCATTACAGTGAATACAATAATGGACAACATTTTAATTTGAGTTCATCCATCCATTATCCAACCCGCTATATCCTAACTACAGGGTGACGGGGGTCTGCTGGAGCCAATCCCAGCCAACACAGGGCGCAAGGCAGAAAACAAACCCCGGGCAGG
Source organism: Erpetoichthys calabaricus (assembly GCF_900747795.2). Taxonomy (NCBI): domain Eukaryota; kingdom Metazoa; phylum Chordata; class Cladistia; order Polypteriformes; family Polypteridae; genus Erpetoichthys; species Erpetoichthys calabaricus. The sequence goes on along the minus strand of NC_041409.2, from coordinate 32,962,164 downwards.
GCGCCAGCCCACCGCAGTTAATTTGAGTTTTTAAAGAATTTTGGTTTGAGCTAAATACATTTTTTTGCTTTTATTCAAGTTTTTGAAAAGGTTAAAACAAACTCAAATGAATTAAGTTTACTCAAATACTTTTTAAAATTTGAAAGAAATCAATTAAATTGCTTATTACCTTGTGAAGTAATTTATTTAGTTTGATCCAACAAAACATTTTTTACAGTGTATAGTACAATAAAACACATTTTCAGATATTAACCAGATATACTGTATCACCTGACATTAGTACTTAAATTCCACTCTTAAATGTATTCTGGTGTCGTAACGCAATGCTTAGTGGTGTGACTTCACAACTGTTAAGGGACAGCCCTGGGCCAGGCAATATCTTGTGTGTGCTTTGCATTTGCTCCCTGTGTCTGCTTGGGTTTTTGGCACCACATCTCAAACATGGTGTGTGTTGGACTATTTGGGTACACTAAACTGGCCTCATCAGTGTGGATGTGTGCAAATGGGCCACGTGATAGTTTAACAGAGATGCCAACTTTATTAAAGTTGCCAAGAAGATATACTGTAGAAAAAAGCAGACAACACAATTGCAACATTAATATATAAATTTAATTGCTTAATTTGAAAATAATTTTAAAAGCCTCAAAAGGAGTTTAAACAGGAGAATGGTGCGTTGAAATAAATGAATCTGTACAGTAAGAACAGCCAAGACATTTACAGATTCATATGATTTTAAAATTAGCTCTATACCTACCTTTGTATCCTGCAAAAAATGTATTGTTTTTGGGGCATTTCTAAGATGCAGAAAGCAGGACTTAGTGTGAAAATATTACAATAAATGCAAGATCGAATTGCCGGTACTTTCTTAGCATTTATCTCACTAAAAATGATTAATGATGATTAGAATTTCCTAATTGTAATTATAGAGAAGAAGTAGAATCATAGAATCTCCCTCTATTATTTTGCCGTCAGTATTGTATATTACTTTTTACTGTCTTCTTTTTTTCTGCTTAATGTTGCACAAGTATATGTATATATTATACATCTCTCTATTATATAAAAAAATCCTGGGATGAGAAGAGACTTTTTTCAAGAGACTTTTTACAAGAGATTTTTTCAAGTCACACAGTTCCTGCTCTCTCAGCTATTATAAATTTTAACGTTTTCCTCACAAGTTCACAATGAAGACATATTATGTCCAAATCTTATTGAAGAATTTCATCACGAAGGGTTATCAACAGAAAAAATGAGTACATGAGAATTCCTAGCACTGAGAAATGATGAAGTCAAACAATTTTACGCACAAAATGTCAATCGGTTACACGGCAATTTGGTTAAATGCGTATCAATAGACTATGCTGAAACAGTTGCTGGTGATCATGTGGAAGATGAAAACATGAACTTACAATATCTTGAAGAATATCTACAACCGTTAACAGAGTCCGGTCTTCCTCCGCACAAATTACTGTAGAAAGAAGGATGTATCCAAGAAAGGTAATGTAGTACATCTTCCGCAAATAACATTAGACAACAAAGGAGATCTTGATATGCCAATCTTATTAAAACGTTAACAGTTTCCCGTTAGAATAGCTTTTGCAAAGACAATTAACAAAGCTCAGAGCCAAACATTCGAAAAAGTCGTTTTATTTAATAGAGAGAAAGAAACAAAATTCAATCACGGGCACTTATACATTTCATTGTCACGATGAAAGTCCAAACACAGAATCAAAATTCAATGCGATATTGACAAATTTTATTTAAAAAAATTGCTTTTAATGAAGTTTTACGGTAAAAGTGTAAATTTAAAAAGTTTTTGCATGTTAATTTCAAAGTCAAAGAAAACAAAATCAGATTACGCAATGAATAACTCTAACGTCCTTCCTTTAACCACCACCTTATCGTGGTGGAGGGGTTTGCATGTCCCAATGATCCTAGGAGCTCTGTTGTCTGGGGCTTTATGCCCCTGGTAGGGCCACCCAAGGCAAACTGGTCCTAGGTGAGGGATGAGACAAAGAGCGGTTAAACAAACCTTCTATGATGAATGAAAACTTTGGACGGCGTTTTCCCTTGCCCGGATGCGGGTCACCGGGGTCCCCCTCTGGAGCCAGGCCTGGAGGTGGGGCTCGATGGCGAGCGCCTGGTGGCCGGGCCTGCACCCAAGGGGGTTCGGCTGGGCACAGCCCAAAGAGGCAACGTGGGTCCCCCTTCCCATGGGCTCACCACCTATGGAAGGGGCCAAGGAGGTCGGGTGCAGTGTGAGTTGGGTGGTGGCCGAAGGCGGGGACCTTGGCCATTAGTTCCTCGGCTACAGAAGCTGGCTCTTGGGACGTGGAATGTCACCTCTCTGAAGGGGAAGGAGCCTGAGCTAGTGCGTGAGGTCAAGTCGGACTCACCTTGATGCACAGCTTGGACTCTGGAACCAATCTCCTTGAGAGGGGCTGGACTCTCTACCACTCTGGAGTTGCCCCCGGTGAGAGGCACCGAGCGGCTGTGGGTATACTTATTGCCCCCCGAATTGGAGCCTGTTCATTGGGGTTTACCCCGGTGGACGAGAGGGTAGCCTCCCTCCGCCTTCGGGTGGGGGGATGGGTCCTAACTGTTGTTTGTGCGTATGCACCGAACAGCAGTTCGGAGTACCCACCCTTTTTGGAGTCCCTGGAGGGGGTGCTAGAGGGTATACCTTCTGGGGACTCCCTCGTACTGCTGGGAGACTTCAATGCTCACGTGGGCAATGACAGTGAGACCTGGAAGGGCGTGATTGGGAGGAATGGCCCCCCCCGATCTGAACCCGAGTGGCGTTTTGTTATTGGACTTCTGTGCTCGTCACGGATTGTCCATAACGAACACCATGTTCAAGCATAGGGGTGTTCATATGTGCACTTGGCACCAGGACCTAGGCCTCAGTTCGATGATCGACTTTGTGGTCGTGTCATCCGACTTGCGGCCACATGTATTGGACACTCGGGTGAAGAGAGGGGCGGAGCTGTCAACTGATCACCACCTGGTGGTGAGTTGGCTTCGATGGTGGGGGAGGATGCCGGTCAGGCCTGGTAGGCCCAAACGTGTTGTAAGGGTCTGCTGGGAACATCTGGCAGAGCCCCCTGTTAGAAGTAGCTTCAACTCCCACCTCCGGCAGAACTTCAGCCACATCCCGAGGGAGATGGGGGACATTGAGTCTGAATGGGCCATGTTCCATGCCTCTATTGAGGCGGCTGACCGGAGCTGTGGCCGTAAGGTGGTCGGTGCCCGTCGTGGCGGCAATCCCCGAACCCGTTGGTGGACACCGGCAGTGAGGGATGCCGTCAAGCTGAAGAAGGAGTCCTACAGGACCCTTTTGTCCTGTGGGACTCTGTTGGCAGCTGATAGGTACCAGCAGGCCAAGCGGAATGCGGCTTTGGTGGTTGCTGAGGCAAAAACTCGGGCGTGGGAAGAGTTTGGGGAGGCCATGGAGAACGACTTTCGGACGGCTTTGAGGAGATTCTGGTCCAGCGTCTCAGGAGGGGGAAGCAGTGCAGTGTCAACACTGTATATGGTGGGGATGGTGCACTGCTGATCTCGACTCGGAACGTTGTGGGTCGGTGAGGAGATTCTGGTCCACTGTCCAGCGTCTCAGGAGGGGGAAGCAGTGCAGTGTCAACACTGTATATGGTGGGGATGGTGCACTGCTGATCTCGACTCGGAACGTTGTGGGTCGGTGGGGGAGTACTTCGAAGACCTCCTCAAGCCCACTAACATGCCTTCCAGTGAGGAAGCAGAGCCTGGGGACTCGGAGGTGGGCTCCCCCATCTCTGGGACTGAGGTCACCGAGGTGGTCAAAAAACTCCTTGGTGGCAGGGCCCCGGGGGTGGATGAGATACACACAAAGTTCCTCAAGGCTCTGGATGTTGTAGGGCTGTCTTGGTTGACACGTCTCTGCAACATCGCATGGACATCAGGGACAGTGCCTCTGGATTGGCAGACCGGGGTGGTGGTCCCCCTCTTTAAGAAGGGGGACCAGAGGGTGTGTTTCAACTACAGAGGGATCACACTCCTCAGCCTCCCTGGAAAAGTCTATTCGGGGGTTCTGGAGAGGTGGGTCCGTCGGACAGTCGAACCTCAGATTCTGGAGGAACAGTGTGGTTTTCGTCCTGGTCGCGGAACAGTGGACCAGCTCTACACCCTTAGCTTGGTCCTGGAGGGTGCATGGGAGTTTGCCCAACCAGTCTACATGTGTTTTGTGCACTTGAAAAAGGCATTCGACCGTGTCCCTCGGGGAATCCTGTGGGGGGTACTCTGAGAGTATGGGGTACCGGACCCCCTAATAAGGGCTGTTCTGTCCCTGTACAATCAGTGCCAGGGCTTGGTCCGCATTGCCGGCAGTAAGTCAAACCCGTTTCCAGTGAGAGTTGGACTCCGCCAGGGCTGCCCTTTGTCACCAGTTCTGTTCATAACTTTTATGGACAGAATTTCTAGGCGCAGCCAGGGCTTTGAGGGGGTCCGGTTTGGTGGACTTAGGATCGGGTCACTGGTTTTTGCAGACGATGTTGTCCTGTTTGCTTCATCAGGCTGTGATCTTCAGCTCTCTCTGGATCGGTTCGCAGCTGGAATGGGAATCAGCACCTCCAAATCTGAGACCATGGTCCTCAGCCGGAAAAGGGTGGAGTGCCCTCTCAGGGTTGGTAGCCAGATCCTGCCCCAAGTGGAGGAGTTCAAGTATCTCGGGATCTTGTTCACGAGTGAGGGAAGAATGGAGCGTGAGATCGACAGGCGGATCGGTGCGGCATCCGCAGTAATGGTGAAAAAGGAGCTGAGCCGCAAGGCTCTCTCAATTTACCAGTCGATCTATGTTCCTACCCTCACCTATGGTCATGAGCTATGGGTACTGACCAAAAGAACGAGATTGCGAATACAAGCTGCGGAAATGAGCTTCCTCCGTAGGGTGTCTGGGCTTTCCCTTAAAGATAGGGTGAGAAGTTCAGTCATCCGGGAGGGGCTCAGAGTAGAGCCGCTGCTCCTCCGCATCGAGAGGAGTCAGATGAGGTGGCTCGGGCATCTGATCAGGATGCCTCCTGGACGCCTCTCTGGTGAGGTGTTCCGGGCACGTCTAACCGGGAGGAGGCCCAGGGGAAGACCCAGGACATGCTGGAGGGACTATGTCTCTCAGCTGGCCTGGGAACACCTTGGGATTCCCCCGGAAGAGCTAGAAGAAGTGGCCGGGAAGAGGGAAGTTTGGGCATCTCTGCTCAAGCTGCTGCCCCCGCGACAGGACCTCGGATAAGCGGAAGAGAATGGATGGATGGATGGATGGATAACTCTAACGCAACATGAAACATAATTTACTTTCAAATTATTACGTTTTACTATTTTTTAATATGGTTAATTATTCGGTGTAATGTAAAATAGTTAGTTCTATTATGCATATGTAATAATTCCCATGAAAATAACAATCTTTTAAATTGTACATCCGCATCCCCATACGCGAGTGGCAGAACCGCAAAGAGGCTAATGTGAAGCACAGGCCCGGGTATTGGCGAGCGAAGTGAGCAGGGGGAATGTAAATGTTAATATCTATTCAGCCAATCACATGGCAGCAACTCAATGCATTTAGGCCTATAGACATTGTCAAGATGACTGGCCTAATTTCAAACCGAGCATCAGAATGGGGAAGAAAAGTGATTAAAGTGACTTTCAACGTGGTGTGATTGCTGGTGCTAGATGGGCTGGTTGGAGTATTTCAGAAACTGCTCATCTACTGGGATTTTTACACACAACCACCTCTTGGATTTACAGAGAATGGTCTGAAAAAGAGAAAATGTCCAGCCAGTGGCAGTTGTCTGGGAAAAATGCCTTGTTGATGCCATAGCTGAGATGTGAATGGCCAGACTGGTTCAAGGTATGCAGAAGTACATCTCTGAATGTACAACACGTTGAACCTTGAAACAGATGGGCTATAGCAGAATGAGACCACACCGGGTGCAACTCCTGTCAACTAAGAACAGGCAACTGAGGCGACAGTTCACATAGGCTCACCAAAATTGAACAATAAAAGACTGGGAAAACATTGCCTGGTCTGATGAGTCTCGATTTCTGCTGCTTCATTCGGATGGTAGGGTCAGAATTTGGCATCAACAACATGAAAGTGTGGATCCATCCTGCCTTGTATCAACTATTCAGGCTGGTAGTGGTGTAATAGAGAGGGGGATATTTTCTTGGCATACTTTGGTCCCCTTAGTACCAATTGAGCATCGTTTAAATGCCACAGCCTGCCTGAGTATTGTTGCTGACTATGTCAACTCTTTTATGACCACACTGTACACATCTTCTAACAGCTACTTGCAGCAGGATAACGCACCATGTCACAAATCTCAAATCATCTCAAACTGGTTTCTTGAACATGACAATGAGTTCACTGTACTCAAATGACCTCCACAGTCACCAGATTTCAATCTAATAGAGCACTTTGGGATGTGTGGGAATGGGAGATTTACATCATGGATGTGTAGCTGATAAATCTGCAGCAACTGCGTGACACTATCATGTCAATTTGGACCAAACTCCCTGAGGAATGTTTCCAGCACCTTGCTGAATCTATGCCACAAAGAATTATGTCTGTTCTGAAGGCAAAAGGGGGCCCAACCTGGTATTAGCAAGGTGTATCTATTAAAGTGGTCGGTGACTGTGTGTATACATATATACACATACATACATACATACACATACATACATACACACACACACATATATATATATACACACATATATATATACACACATATATACAGTATATACAGTAATCCCTCGCTACTTTGCGGTTCACTTTTCGCGGATTCACGACTTCGCGGGTTTTTAAATACAAGTGATTGCCCGCCTATCGCTGAAGTTATGTTCCAGACCCATCAGCAACAGGAGAAAATCCGCGATATAGAAAGACCATATAAATAAACATTTTTATAGTTTAAGCCTTAAAATACCCATCCCACATGCTTTAAACACATGTAAACTTATAAAACACACTTTGTTAACACATATGATATGTGGATGTCGGGCTAAGGATATGAGTAACATCTCACTATTATAAAACATTTTAACTTCACGCAAGACAAGACAGTGAGACAGGAAAATTGGTGATGTACAGGCTTAAAATTATTGACACGCAGAGCGACAAGCAGCACAAAGCCAGCACAAAGTCCACTTCTCCTTAGCGTTCATTCAGCTCCCCACCCCCTTGACAATGCGAAGTGGCAGGAGCGTACTGCGCGTCCGGGGAGGGGGGGTTTGAGCAAAGGTGCGTTCAGCTCTCACACACACACACTCCTCCTCCTCCTTCCGAACGCGCAGAGCGACAAGCAGGCATTTTGGCAGAAGCAGCACAAAGTCCATTTCTGCTCAGCGTGAGTTCAGCTGCCCCCCTTCACAAAGCGAGTGCAGACACATCGACGTCTGATCGCTGCGTGCAGTGTGCAGTGTTGGTCTGCGGTGTTTAAGAATGTAGAAAGTGTTTATAAGAGCTTGGGAAAGGTTAACAAGAGAGTGAGAAAGGTTTATAAGAGTGTGGGAAGGGTTTATAAAGCCTTAAAATATGTATAAATAATAAAATAAATATAGGTCGGTACTTCGCGGATTTTCACCTATCGCGGGGGGGCTCTGGAACGTAACCCCCGCGATAGGTGAGGGATTACTGTATATATATATATATATATATATATATATATATACACACATATACATATACTGTATATATATATACACACATATACATATACTGTATATATATATATATATATATATACACACACATAAATATTCATTGCATTCATAGTCTGAGTCTCGATGACCTGAGTTGTATGGGTGGTTACCTACCAGGTAACGCTTGTGGTTGGTCTGTTGCATAGTTTACTGTCAAATAAAGCAAAGAGTACGCGACACGTGTTTTGCCGTCATTTGGGCTCATCAGGCATACACACTCACACTTGGTTCAATTCCCCGAGAGGGGAGCAGTAGAGTAAAACTATGCAACATTCTATGATCTGCTTCTCGCAACTGAAAGAGGGCACTGTGGCGGATATTTGCTGAATGGCAGACCAACCACAAGCGTTACATGGTAGGTAACCACCCACACAATTCAGGTCGTCGATACTCAGACTACGAATGCAATGTATGTAATTACTCCGGACCTACAGGCTGTCAAATAAACATGGCACAGCGTAAAGGGGCTTCGTCTCTGACGCTGACGTCCGAAGTTCGATTCCCCGAGAGGGGAGCAGTAGAGTGTGTATGCCTGATTAGCCCAAAATGAGGGCGAAACACGTGTCGCGTACTCTTTTCTTTATTTGACAGTAAAACTATGCAACACACACATATATATATGAATTGAACCTCGGACATCAGCGCTAGAGGCAAAGCCTCTAACGTTGCGCCACGGCGTGTGGTTCGTTCATTTGACAGCATGTAGATCAGGGTAATTACATTCATGGCATTCGTAGTCTGCATCACAATCTGATTGTATGGGTGGTTACCTACCAGGTAACGCTTGTGGTTGTTCAGCAAGTCGGCTAACATCCACCACGGTGCCCTCTTTCAGTTGCGAGAAGCAGATCATAAATGACAACAGACCATGCACAACAGGCCTACACATCATGAAGACACTGGAGTGGCCGATTCTGCATCGCCTCAGACCAGTATGCACTGGATCCATCCTTGACAATAGCAGTGACCCTCTATATTGTCTCATTGTCTGTGTAGAAACAATGTGCTCCATGTGTTGAGTTTTGTTCCAGTTACTCCAACTCCACATCTCCTCCAACTTGTGTGTGAGGTTAACAGGCAGTCCTACATTGGTTTAGTGAGAGTATGGGTGAGTGAACCATGTGACAGAGACTAGGGGACTGTTCATGAAAGAAAAATCAAGAAAATTGAACATGGAAAGAAAATAGGAAGGAGTTCAGTCAACCATTTTAAAGAAATCTGGAAAATTAAAGTCAACAAATATGAAGAGGAACCACTGAGTATTGTTATTGGAATCAATTCAAGTTCATTAATAATGATCAGAGTTCTGAAGAAAAACCAAGATAAAAACTGATGCTGCAATCACTAGTAATGTGCCACGATGTAAGTGGAGTGAAGGAAGCATGATCAGATATTCTCAGAAGTACTAGAAGGTTACGCTGTTAGATGTAAAACAGATAAAAAGATTCCTTTTAGGTAAAGGCAGCATATTTTTGGAGCAAATTGTTAAAGAGAGGAAAAAGATAAATCTCAGCCACAATTATGGCAAGAAAAGAACTGGTTCAAAGCAAAAAATGTGAAATGTGCAGGAAGTAGTGCCTTGGTCATATTGATAGATGAAGTTAATAGTTTGAGCCACAGAATAACATCACAACTGTATTAACATACCTTGTTTGCTTGTGAACAAGAAAATGCCTCCAATCATGTTCACTAGACCTTATGCAACGAGACACAAAGTCCTTGCAATCAGGATTATTAGAGACCCTAAAAAGCAAAAACTCATTAAATATTCAAGTCAGTCAGACATGGAGAGTGAATTGCCTTTGCCGTTATGTAGTGTGGCCCCAGTAATTCCCTTTACAGTAATGTTCGCTGCTACCACTTATTATTTTTCAGAGCACAGAACCCTTATCTCTCAGGAGTCCCCCACTGTACAACATCTTTTATTTTGGTAGGGCATATCTTCATACAAAAATGTGTCACAAAGTTCTTTAAAAAAAGTAAAAAAGTTACAGTTATAAATAAAAAGATAAACAGTACCAATAAGCTAACAAAAAGAGACCAGATCCTAACAGAATGAACTATTACCTGCATGTAATTTTTAAGAAAAAGCAAATGTTAGTCTAATACCTTGGTTGGCTGGTTAGGAATGAGAAGAAAACAAAAACTCCAATTAGTGGGACACTGGAGAAAAATAAACCTCTAGGAATCAAAAAATCCAAAAAACTGTTCCTCCCCTCGAGCATTCTACACTCTACATAAATGTCATAAAGTTATTAATGATGGTACCCGCAAATAGTATCCCCTTTGTCAGGCAAATCCCTAGTCTCATGTTATCTTGCTGTTCCTTCTAACTGCCACAGGATATATAGATTTATTTTTTTGCCTTTTGAGGGTACCTGATTTTAAAAATTGCTGTAGCCTTCGTATCCTGTCATCTGTCACCTAGGAGAGCAGTCAAAAAGGCCACAACCTAAGAGAGTACACAAGATGCAGAACCGAGGTGTCTGCAGGTGACCTACACAAAGGTACTGCTTAGTTGGACTCACAGGAATGATGGTGCAGGTTGTATTGTGTCTTATCTCATGCAGCATCATTCATTTGTTGTCCCCTTACCCTTTTGTCCCCTCACATCAGGGTAAAATGCAGGTGCACCTGTGGTTCATTCACATGAGTACTGAATATTGGTGTAAGCAGTTTTCTTATAAAAACACTTCTGCACATGAATTCTCACCAGAAACTAAGGTGGGGAGGTACAGTAGGCAGTGTGGCAATGTCAAAGTTGCTGGGGGCTTCACCATTCCACATGTTCTTTAACTTCTTTCAGATGTTATCTTCCAGTCAGGGACTGATGTGGAAAGTGTGGGGAATATTTGGCTTATTGCCAGCCACCCAGTAAGCCAAGCAAACTTTCTCAGAAGCGCAATTGAAAAGATAGCTTCTTATGCAAATTACTTCAAAACGATGTATTTATTTATCTTTGGTTGGTAGGTACTTACAGTCATTCATTAGAATGAATGCAGCATTAACTACTTGAAAAGCTAAATTAAATAAAGGGAGATACCACATACCTCAAGTTGACGGCATATTGCTCTATGCCATTATCCCGCATACAGCTCGCTGTTGGCAGGCGGTGATAAGTCATGCAAACGCAAAGCCGATTACCGAGTCGAGCACGATTAGGCCAGAGAGTGACCTACATGTGTCAGCTGCTCGGCAGATGGGAGAGAAATGCTCCCGGTAGTCTGCATCAGTAAAGGCTGTTTACACATTATTTGCTGTTAATTCTCTTTGGGAAGCATTTGTGAATGAAAGTGCTGAAGGGCTTTGTTGGGGGATGGCGATTGCTGATAAAGGATTATTATCAGTACATATTAAGATTTTTCGTGGCTTCTTAACTCGCTCGCATTGAAAAGATGTCATGAGATTCTCAAGCTACAGAGCTTATCTAATTAAAGAATGTTGTCTGAATTTTTGTGGTGAAGAAAGGAAACTGAAAGTGAGCCAGTGAACCAAGGTCCATTCTAAGGAGTAAGTCCACCACTTCCATGTCTGTAGACACTCCTCAGTGGATTTACCATGCAAGTCAATACAGATGCAGCCAGACTTAGGTTCCCATCTGCTGTGGGGTTCCTTGTTTATTACAACAGTTCTGATGAGAAACAGGCCATTCAGCTCAACAAGCTCAGCAATCTTATTCTCCTAATTTTTTTCATGTTTTGAAGGTTCCCCAAAGTCACACTGTCCACAACACTACCCGATAAGTTATTTCATACGTCTGTGGATCTCTTGGACTGGCATCTCAACTAGGGTTGAGTAATGTCTTCCAGCCAGTGTCACTCTTATAGGCCCCAGCTTCCCATGATCCCACAATGAGAAAAGTAGTTTAAAAAACATAGCTCATAGGAATAGGCACCAGCATCCCTACTCACGATAAGTGGGTTTGAAAATGAATGGACAGATTCTCAGATGTGCTAAATACAGTTAAGAACTATGGTGGGCTGGAGACTATCTCAACGGCACTGAGCACAAGGCAAGCTATAAGCCTGGGAAAGGCACTGGCCCATCAAAGAGCAGTAGTAACTGTATCATTAAGAAATAATGTGGTAATTTTAGTTCATTATTTAGCTATTTGAATACCCCCTTTATAAATTAAACCTCAAAATCTAAAAGATTGTGTTTGTAACCTTTTGCAACTCTGCTATAACCTTCCTTAACTCCAAAAATATAAATTAAACACAGACTGGATGGATTTAAAGGTTCCCATAAGTTTATATGGTGCCCTGCATGTGTCAGATTACTCATTAGCACTTCTATTCTAGGACTACTCTGCTTGGTGACTACCATGCTTACACAATGAAAGAACCAACAGTAGAAGTTGAAATATGAGCAGTGTCGTCACATGTACAGAGTACAATGAAACTCTTAACTTGAATAAAAAAGGGAAATTCAGCTACTTGCTGGCAGACTGGATAACTCCTGTGATATCTCAGAAATGCACATGCCTTGCGGCAGACGGCTTGGGGTCTTACCCAGTTGGGACGCCTTTCTAAGGAGTAAATGCCCCACCGAGACACGAGAGGGCAGCCCCTGGTTTGTTTAGAAGCTCAAGCCTGCTGGGGCCCGTGGCCACCGACAGGGGGTGCCTGGAGAGCTCCGGAGCCTTGGTCTGCAGCACTTCCGCCACACCCGGAAGTGCTGCCGGAAGATGATCGGGAAGCACTTCTGGGTGCAGTATAAAAGAGGGCGCCTCACTCCATTCAGGGAGCTGGAGTTGGGAGGCAGAGGACAGAGCTTGAGGGAGAGAAGTGGAGGTGGCAAAGGAAAAGAGAGTAAAGTCAAAGAAAAAAGAAGGAAAGACAGGACTAAGCCCAATTGGGGTGATTTGTGCACTGTATTGTGTGTGCTAAAGAAAAGAAATTAAAAGTGTGTGCTTTTGGACTTGTGTCTCCTGGTATCTGTCTGTAGTCAGGCTAATCTTTCATAGCCTGTTCTCAGTTTAAAATGTAAACGGCAATGCACTATATAAAAGAAAGCTTGAACGATTGAACTACATATCCTAATGATAACATACCATGTGATGCTGAGCAAATGAAAGTCTCCGAAAAATGCTGTGAAAATGTAAATTACTCATTGTAATATAGTCATTAAGTCCTTATTGACACTAAATATTACAAAGAGGTGAAAGTTGACTATGTCATGTGTAGGTGGGAGCAGAATTGGTTCAGACACAGGAAGTAGATGGTTAAGGTGGGAGGAATCCTATCAGTATCTGGTAAAGTTAAGAGTGATGTCCAGTATGGGTCAGTGGTAGGGCTGCTGCTACTTTATATACAGTATGTGTGTGTATATTATATATATATATATATATATATATATATATATGCTGTATATACATACACATACTCCCTCAAAAAAATTGAACACTTTTTAATCAGAGTATAGCATCAAGTCAATGAAACTTCTGAGCTATTGATTTAACAACAGGTGCACTAGAGGGGGAACAATGAGACGACCACCAAAACAGGAATGGGTTAACAGGTGGAGACCACTGACATTTTTCTCTCTTCATCTTTTCTGACTGTTTTTTCGCTAGGTTTGCATTTGGCTACGGTCAGTGTCACTACTGGTAGCATTAGGCGATACCTGGACCCTACAGAGCTGGCACAGGTAGTCCAACTTCTCCAGGATGGCACATCAATATGTACCATTGCCAGAAGGTTTGCTGTGTCTCCCAGCATAGTCTCAAGGGTATGGAGGAGATTCCAGGAGACAGGCAGTTACTCTAGGACAGCTGGACAGGGCCGTAGAAGGTCCTTAACCCATCAGCAGGACCGCAATCTGCTCATTTGGGCAAGGAGGAACAGGATGAGCACTGCCAGAGCCCTACAAAATGACCTCCAGCAGGCCACTGGTGTAAATGTCTCTGACCAAACAATCAGAAACAGACTTCATGAGGGTGGCCTGAGGGCCTGCCATCCTCTAGTGGGCCCTGTGCTCACTGCCCGGCAACGTGGAGCTCGATTGGCATTTGCCATAGAATACCAGAATTGGCAGGTCCACCACTGGCGCCCTGTGCTTTTCACAGATGACAGCAGGTTCACCCGAAGCATGTGACAGATGTGAAATGGTCTGGAGAAGCTGTGGAGAACGTTATGCTGCCTGTAACATCGTTCAGCAGGACTGGTTTGGTGGTGGGTCATTGATGGTCTGGGGAGGGATTCACAAACCTCTGCTGGCTAGACAATGGTACCTTGACTGCCATTAGGTATCGGGATGAAATCCTTGGACCCATTGTCAGACCCTAAGCTAGTGCAGTGGGTCCTGGGTTCCTCCCGGTGCACGACAATGCCCAGCATCATGTGTTGAGAGTATGCAGGCAGTTCCTGGAGGATGAAGGAATTGATACCATTGACTGGACCCAACACTTGCCTGACCTAAATCCAAAAGAACACCTCTGGGACATCATGTTTCAACAACAACATTTATTTATATAGCACATTTTCATACAAATAATATAGCTCAAAGTGCTTTACATGATGAATAAAGAGAAAAAAGACAAAGTAAGAATTAAAATAAGAGAACACCAATTAACATAGAATAAAAGTAAGGTCTGGTGGCCAGGGAGGACAGAAAAAACAAAAAAAACTCCAGACAGCTGGAGAAAAACAAAAAATCTGCAGGGGTTCAAGGCCATGAGACCGCCCAGCCCCCTCTAGGCATTCTACCTAACATAAATGATCAGTCCTCATTGTATTCAGAGTTCTCATGGAAGGACTTGATGATGATGGTCACATGGACTTCTGGCCTTTAATCCATCAATGTGGGGAATGTTTCGGTCCATCTGACACCGCCAGGTTACACCTCAGACTGTCCAAGAGCTCAGTGATGCCCTGGTCCAGATATGGGAGGAGATCCCGCCCAGGACACCATCCATCATCTCATTAGGAGAATGCCCCGATGTTGTCAGGCATGCATACAAGCATGTGGGGGCATACAATATACTGAGTATGATTTGGAGTTGCTGCAATGAAATTTCAGCAAAATAGACCAGCCTGCCACATCATTTTTTCACTTTGGTTTTTGGGGTGTCTTTCAATTCAGCCCTCTGTAGGTTGATAATTTTCATTTCCATCAAACGATGTGGCATCCTTTTGTTCCTAAAACATTACCCAGTCCATATCAGTATAGATTTTTTCTTTCCCCCCATTGAGATCTGATGTGTTTTCAAAGTGTTCCTTTAAATTTTTTTGAACGGTTTTATATATATATATATATATATATAAATATATATATATATATATACACACAGTGTGTAGATGACACTAAACTAAGCGGATTGGCAGATAATCTAGAATCCATTGAATAATTGCAGAGGGACTGGGACAGCATAAAGGCTTGGGCAGATTTGTGGATGATGACATTTAATGTAAATAAATGTAATATATTAAATATAAATATAAAATGTGAGGTATGAATACACAATAGAAAGTCTGAAAATCGAGAGTACACCTTATAAGAAGGATTTATGAGTTGTTGTGGACTTGTCACTAACAGCCATTAAGAAGGCTAACAGAATGTGATGTTGTTTATTGCCCTGACGTGTGGAGTACAAGTCCCAGGAGGTTCTGCTCAAGCTTTATAACACACTGGTGAGGCCTCATCTGGAGTACTGTGTGCAGTTTTGGTCTCCAGGCTACAAAAAGGACACAGCAGCGCTAGAAAAAGTCCAGAGAAGAGTGACAAGGCTGATTTCAAGGCTACAGGGGATGAATTATGAAAAAAGATTAAAAGAGCTGAGCCTTTACAGTTTAAGCAAAAGGGCATTAAGAGGAGATATGATTGAAATGTTTAAAATTATGAAGGAAACTACTGCAGTGGCTTGAAACTGTGACTTTAACATGAGTCCATCAACATTATGAAGTTTTTTTTTTACACTGAGAACCACAGACACATAGAATAAGCTACTAAGTAGTATTGCAAACAGTAGGACTTGAGGGACCTTCAAAACTCAACTTGATATTAATTTGGAAGAACTGGTAAACTGTGTTGGGCTGAATGGTCTGTTCTTGTGTAGATTGTTCAAGTGTTCAAAAGTGCTTACATTTAAAAGTGCTCTTGGGATTTATTAAATTAAGTTCTCCAGCTTATTTACACTCCAGCCTCCAGTAAATTAGCTCAAACTTGATTTAATGATTTTGTGTAATGTAAATGCAAAGCCCTTTTGAGAAGTGCTTACCATGAAAAGCACTATATAAAATAAAGACAGATCAACTGGATAACTTACCCAAATGTTATTTTACAGCGTAACTTTACCCAAATCTCTTCACACACTTGAAGGCTGATTCTAGAGGCAGTGTGGTGTCGGGCACTGGACTTTAAACAACCAGGTCACTTCTCCAATTCTTGCTTCAGCTCACAGTGTGTAGAAAAGCTCTGCAGTGATTAACACTTTTGCCTCCCAGCTCCTTGAGAATGGATTAAAATCTTAGCCTTGTATGAAGTTGGCATAGTTTCTCTGTGTCTGCATTGGTTGTTCTGCAGCCACTCCAGTTTTATTGGTTTAGTATGATGGAGTGTGTGTTTTCAGTTGGAACACAGACTGGTGAAGTGTTTTTTTCAGGGTCACACAGTAAAAAAAAAAAACAACCACAGTCCAAAGTCTTAACCACTACACTACACTGCCAATTAAGACTTTGTTCTGTTAATATTATTGCATAACATTATAATATTCTGTTTATGTAGGTATCCTTTGAAGAGAGGAATGACTGAACAAAGACAGAGGATGAAACCACTTGTGTAAATCTAAGGCAGATGATGTCAATACATAAACAAATAAACATAAACAACTCCTGTAAAAAGATATAATAGAAATTATTTGCCATTTATTGGCCTAATAAAACACTAAATTATTAAATTAGAAAAAAAGCAAATCACATGATTTCATAAGTAAGAAACTGAGCTTATTCAATAAGGTTTGTCACAGCAAGCATTTCTACTCTCCAGCCACTGGCCCCTTCCTCCACTTCTTGCCTTTACTGGCTCCCAGTGTCTTACAGGATTGAATATAGCAAAGCTTTAAATGACCTCACACTAGATGACATCAGTGTCCTTCTCCATCGCTACACCCCTGTTCACCCACTAAGGTCCCCTGACTCTGGCCATCTTGTTGAGCCTCACACTGGCCTGCACTCTATGGGTGACAGGACCTTCAGCTCTTTAGTGCCCTGAATTTGGAATGACCTCCCGAAATTAATGAGATCAGGTGACTCCATTCATTCTTTTAAAAAACAACTGAAAACTTGACTGTTCAGGAAGGCTTTTAACTTACCCTGACATTCTGCCCCTTCTTCAGTTTAACCCTCTCTGTCCAGATGCTCAGGATTTGTGTTTGTTATATCACAAATGATGTGATTTGTTCAGGCTTTTCTTTTAGTATTGAATTTAGCATTTTACTCCAATTTATTGTCTTTTATTCTATTTAATTATTTGTATATCCTGTATTTGTCTGTTTTAGTGTTCTATGCAGAAAATATTTGTATCCAATGTTACATATACCTGCTAGTATCTATCTATCTATCTATCTATCTATCTATTCTTTCTGAGACTCTGTGAAGCGCCTTGAGCATGAGAAAGGTGCTGTATAAATAAAATTATTATTATCATATCTTACCTGGTCCAGTCAGAGTGTATGTGTGTATATCAAGTTGGGACTCCGTCTAAGCTTGATTTCTTTTTTTTAATTTATTTATTTATTTATTAATTTTATTGTAACCATTCCATATAAATAGATCAATTTATAACAAAAAGAAAAAAAAATTGAAGACAAATCAAACCCCACCCCTGAGAAGGAGAGCTTAGCCAAAGGAGAATTGCTTAGGGCTTTTTAATAAGGCAACAATAAACAAAAGAAAGGAAGAAATATATATAGGTAAATAAAAAATGGAGAAGGAAAATAAATGCAGTAACAGTTATTTCTCTTATTCTAAAATAATATTGATTAAATCCTGACAGGTTTTTGAAAAACTTCTGTACAGATCCTCTAACTGAGAATTTGATTTTTTCCAATTTCAAATAATATAAAACATCGGTTTCCCACTGACTTATCAAAGGAGAGTTAGGATTCT
Source organism: Erpetoichthys calabaricus (assembly GCF_900747795.2). NCBI lineage: Eukaryota > Metazoa > Chordata > Cladistia > Polypteriformes > Polypteridae > Erpetoichthys > Erpetoichthys calabaricus. The sequence goes on along the minus strand of NC_041409.2, from coordinate 32,944,333 downwards.
TCCAATTTAACAAAATAAGTCTGCGCGCCAAAAGTGTAGTGAATGCAATCACCGTTTGCTTGTCCTTCTCCACTTCAAGTCCATCTGGAAGGACACCGAACACAGCTGTTAATGGGTTAGGAGGGATTGTGACACCAAGGCTGCCTGAGAGGCACTTAAAAATTTTGGTCCAAAATGATGTTAGTTTGGTGCAGGCCCAGAACATGTGACCCAGTGAGGCAGGAGCTTGATTTCTGCCTAATGCTGATTCCAGTCCAGAAATGCTCTTCCTGCCCACAGTCCTTTACTGGATGAAAGTGATGGACATGAATGAGAAATTAAGTCTAGCTCACCTCTCATAGGCAGAATAGTGATCAGATACTCACCTTTAATTAAACACAATAAGAGTGCAACAGAGTTAGTGCTTTAGGAATGCTTCTCAATACACTAAATATTGGAAATATAATGATAAAAAGAAATAAAAACAAAAGTGCGTTTAAAATGAAAGTGTGGGGTAAACCTCGCAATCTCAATTTACAAAAGAGAGAGAGAAGTGACAGGACTGTAAAAATCATTCCACATAAAAATGACAACTAAAGGATGAATGGACGGCCAGCATATCATCATCTTGACATTTGTCTTTGAACAAACAAGACTCTTCAGACACTGCTGTTCTCAATGACACAGTTAGCTGCATTCCCTGGATCTACATGACAACCACAAAATCAAAGATTCAAATCAAACTGAACACTTAGATGGATTTTTGCTGTAAACAATTTAGCCTGGGGCGGCACGGTGGTGCCCTGTGCTGGCTGGGATTGGCTCCAGCAGACCCCCCGTGACCCTGTGATAGGATATAGTGGGTTGGATAATGACTGACTGACAATTTAACCTAGAATTATAGAATACAGATATAAATCATCATATTTACATGCATCTTTAACTGCAGCAGTTTAGTAATGATTGGAATAAAGAAGTAAAAACCGAAACTATATGGCCACATCACTCCAGCCCTTAAATCAACTCATTGGCTTCTATGAGGGTTGTGCCAAAGGTAATGTCTGCCAGGTCATAACTTCTTTATTAACAACATGACACATGTGTAGAGTATCTCTTTGTCTACAACATGGTGCTATTCAAATTAATCTCCACTGGTGGCAATTCATTTGTGCCACCTTGGAACTCACTTGTCAAATCCACTGTTGAAAACACTCTTTTGGGTGCTCCCTACGCCAGCATCTGATTGCATCTTTCACTTCACCTGTATCAGTGAGGCGCCATCCTCAAAAGGTTTCCTGTATCTTGTAGGACAAAGTGGATATTGCCCATTCTGCTAGGCTTTAGCAGCACACCAGGCCTGCTAAGAAAGCTGATTTATCAGGAATGCAGGCATCCTGGTAAAAACACCCACTTGCATCCCAAACGAAGTGAATGAAGTCCAGTTTGCTTGACCTGGACAACATCTGATGACAAAGGAGTAAATCAGATTTTAAATGACCTCTCTGCAGAGGCCCCTCTGCACACTACTTGAGCCACAAGGTGTGATATGGACTCAAGCTAGAACTAAGACCTCTAGGAATGACAACTCATAGGTGGAGTGGTGGCTTTGAAGCTAGGGATCTGCACTGGCAATCGGAAGGTTGCCGGTTCGAATCCTGTAAATGCCAAAAAGGGACTCCGCTCTGTTGGGCCCTTGAGCAAGGCCCTTAACCTGCAATTGCTGAGCGCTTTGAGTAGTGAGAAAAGCGCTATATAAATGCAAATAATAACTATTATTATTGTAACTCTGATGAACAGAAAAACTCACCCATGATGACATAGTGATTTTATAACTGGAAGCGACTTTAATCCAATCAAGAAAAATTATACAATTACTTAAAACTAGCTACACTCATCCCATCTGGGAACTGTTCTCTGGACACTCTCACCGAACTGAAGGGGGATTCTCCAAAATGACTGAAAACCTCTGAAATCTGCACTCTGAAACTAAAAGCTGATGAGCCACCCTCTGTTTGGGGAGCAAAGAACTGACAACCTATTTCTCTTTTTGGATCACACATTGTCAGTCTCTCTGCAAAGCCAAACTGTGGGCCAGGCTGTAGTTGTATATACTGTATATATTATTTTATATAATATAAGCATATAAGCTTTCCCTTTTCATTAGCTTGTTGATTTAGTGGGCTTCTCTTGAAGTGATGTTACCAGCTCAGCATACAACAGCGTAGAAAAGCGCACTAGTCATCACAGAGTTATAGAAGATGTTAAGAATGTCACTTCCCCCATTAAAGGAATGCAGACTTTATATGGGACTCCTCAGGACAGGCTGCCCACTCAGCACTTCTATGAATTTCTTCATAATTTTTGTAGTGAGCGTCTCCTGTTATTTATCGTTTGTGAATAAAGTGATCTGTGTAATTCCAATGTCAAGGCAAACATTTTGTCATTTCATTTTCGTCCCAAAACTCACTAATTGCTTTTCGCAATTGGAGCCGAGGTCTACCCAGCCATTTGCCTTCAACATGCAGCGTCCCAAGGAATTTCACATCCCTCCCATGCATCAGATCAGCTTGCCATGTTAATCCATTCTCATAAATCTCTTCATGACTCTGTCCCACATGGACAGTCACAAATGAAAATGAAAAAAGTTTTTTTTCTGGGTCTTTCATACTTATTTATTGTAAGAAATATTAATAACTTCTGCACTTAAATGGGTAACAAACCATACCATGGGCAATAAGAAATGACAAAATGTGTGCACACCTTAGCATTTGTTAAAAAGCTTTGGTTTTAAAATGTACCCCCTGCCAGAGTCACTTGGAGTGATGGGTTAAAAGGGGACCAAAGGGACAACGGGGGAGCAGGAGCAGTTTGAGAAACTGAGAGATAAGGTGGATAAGGGCTAGAGCAGATGACAAGACACTCCACCAGGGTTTGTTTGGGTTTTTCCTTATTTGACAAGTGAAGCTCTTTCAAAATGTGCATTCCATACAGTAAGTGTACTGTCTGGCGGTGTCTATGAAGTGCTCCTGTTTTACTGTGCATTTGAGTAGTTTAGACTTCAAGGAAAAAGAAACTCTGTGGTACGCATATATCTCTTACCTGAGACCATCTCTGCATGTTCTGACATTTTAGAACAATCTGACTCTTTGTCTTTAAACCCACCATCTATGACGTGTTACATGTGAACCCTAAAGATCCTTAGTATGACAATCTGCTGTTATGTAAAGCCTTCCCGATCGTTATTTTAACTTTTGTAACAACTCATCAGCACACATTCCTTTTGCAGTTGCTTGACCTCATCTACCCTGCCTGATTTTTTGTTGAGGTTTTATTGGTAATACAAACATAACAAATCTGATAAGCGAGAGGAGGCCATTTAGTCCATTATGCCCATTTGTTAAGCTAACAGCTAAGCTGTCCCGATTTCTCATCCTTAAAGGTTCTCAAGGTTCCTTCTTCAACTCCATGTCTTGGTAGTTTGTTTCAAATTTCCACAACTCTTTGCATAAAGAAGTGCTTTCTGGTGTCAGTCCTCAATGCACCCATCCTCCTCCCTTTAATTCCCACTGATGTCCTTGAGTACGCAGTTTGACATCTAGTTGAAAGAACTCTGTTAGGTATTCTTCATCAATGCTTTTGAGAGTTAGGTCTTCAAAATTAGGTTGTTGACGTTGTAGGTCATATTTATGTATAGTCGTACTGATGTCATCATATTGCTGTTGATTTTTACTTTACTATTGATGTTTTAGTTTGTGTTATAAATCTTTAAAAAAATTCTTAGTAGGTTTCTCACCTTTGTTCCGTCTTTCAGCCAACATTGTGATTTTGCAGTTGGTCGTGTCCATTGAGATTTTGACCTTTTCTTTTTGCAGCTTTGTGTTTGCAGTTTTGCCGACTGACTTTTTTTGATGCTCAATTATATCCATTCTTTATAACTGTTGTCATTCACTTCTGACCACGGGCTCTCCACCCAGATGTGATTAACCCTCGTCACAGCCCAAGAGGACGGCACCTGCTGTGCAGGACACCAAGTTATTGATATTTAGTGTAAGGCGCTATGTTGTTCCACACATTGACACATACTGTAAGTGCTTCCTTTCTGTCTTTATTTCTGTTTATTATCTCTGTAGCATTTTTCACAGTTAACCTTCTATCTGTCCAACATTTATAGCTCCTCTCTGTCTACATATATAATATATACAGTAAAACCTCAATTATCCGTCACTTGATTAATCATCAGGGCAAAAAAAAAAATTGTGCACGCCAGTGTCTGCCTATTACTACATTCGCACGATATGCTGCGAGCCCTGCACATTGAAACAACTCTCCATTGTGCTAGTGCGTAGTTTTCCTCCACAGCACCACGTGACATGCCATCAGTTATATACCTTCAGTTTTAGTAGAGTTTTGTGGCTTTTCTCTTTTACTATAATTAAACTACTATACATTTTTAAGCCTGATAAACATATGCGGGTGGTGTAGGAAATTTCACAAAAAACTGAAATTATTAAACGTTTCCGAAACAGTGAAAGTGCTTCAAGTATTGCTTCAATTTACGGAGTAGGAGGAACAACAGTGAATGAAATAAAGTGTGATGCCGACAAAATTGAAAAACATGTTGAAAATGGAAACCACTGACAGTAATGTTATTCTGTACAAATGTTCATCTGCATTGTAGTTTTCTTTTTAAATTCCATCATATTATGTTTTGTTAATATATTCTCATGTGCAGGCAGCTTGTGATGCGCTGTGTGGGAAAAGAAAGTGTGTAATGCTGTGTAAGTGATAGGACTGGGTGAAGGACTTCTGTTCTGTGAGGGCACCTCTTGGGAGAAGAGTGACAGGAGAAGTTAGGAGGAAAAGGAAGGTGCGGCGGTAGGAGGTTTTGAGTAGAGAGTCAGGAGACAATAAGCAGGAGTGTTTTTGGTATAGAGAAAAAAGAACATGAGTGGCAAGAGATAAACTGATTGGTCATTATGATGACTGAACAGCAATCAATAAGTTTAATTATTCAATATTTTTGCTCTTAATTAGAACATTAGAACACTCTAGACGAGAACAGGCCATTCAGCCCAACAAAGCTCACCAGTCCTATCCACTTATTTCTTCCAAAAAAAACATCAAGTCGAGTTTTGAAAGTCCCCAACGTCTTACTGTCTACCACACTACTTGGTAGCTTATTCCAATTCTCTATCGTTCTTTGAGTAAAGAAAAACTTCCTAATGTTTTTGTGAAATTTACCCTTAACACGTTTCCAACTGTGTCCTTGTTGAACCCATTTTAAAGTCACAGTCTCGATCCACTGTACTAATTCCCTTCATAATTTTAAACACTTCAATAGGTAGGGAGAGCTTTCTTTTATTGTTTTGGAGATGTGCTCTGTAACCCAGATAACGGAGTATAAGACAGTGCACTGTTTGTTAAGGAACAAAGACTCCAGGTAAAACGTAGAAAACTCCAATACCTCTGAGTTGTATTTGCTTTTTATGCTGGTCATTACAATATTAAATAAATTAATTTTCTTAATACTATATTATATTTTGTTAATATAGTTTTTTTTGTAAATAAATATGACTATTCGCTAAACTAATATACTGTATATCATTTTTAAAGCAGCTGTTCTGTTATCCATCACAGCCAAATGGATAATCAAGATTTTATATATATATTTATAAGTACATACATTGTGGGTACCTCTGAGGAACCAGAGGCATCCTGGCCGGGACAGCGGAAGGTAACCTTGGGACACCCACAGTTTTACATGGGAAAATAGAGTCTGCAAACACAATCCTGTCAGGGTCTTTGGGGTCCACCAGTGGGTGCTGTCAGGGGAGGACTGCCCTGGTTTCTACACTACCCAGAAGTGCTCCGGATGACTGGGACAAGAAACCAGAAGCAATTCCTGAGACAGGCTTAAAAGAAAGCTGGCTGCATCCTTTGGACTGAGTCGGAGTCAGGAGCCAATAGGCTACACTCTTGGAAGAGTGTGAAGAACTATGCTTGGTGTTTTATTTTTGTCATTTTCTTATGGAGAAGGTCTTGATTCTCAATAAAACCCTTTCATTGATTTAAGTGTGTCTATGGCTTTATTGTGTCTGTGATTTGGGGCTCTCTGGTGCTACCTTGTGGATATATAAGGGAAGTAAAACAGAATTAAATCATTATTTTAACTCTAAAGTAAAAGTCCTCACTTAATAAAAGGACTGCAATGGAAAAATGGATGCAAATGTAAAAAAAACAACAAAGTACATTTAAAAAGTTGATTTTTTTACTGATGCTTTAATCCAAAGCAACTTACCACATTCAAGATGTTTTTTCTAAATTGAGTACAGGCAGGTGAAGTGACTTGATCGGGTTCACACAGTATCAACAACTGGATTTGGACCACCACACTGCCTTTGAAAGAAGGACAAGAGAGTGATTGATTGCTCTTTATTTGTCCTCAGGGGATAATATGGCTTTTTACAGAAGCTCAATTAATGGAAAATATTATGATAAAAAAAATAGAAACACACACCAAAATGAATAAAAAGAAAGAAAAAACTTCCAACTTGGCAAATACAGTCACAGTGAAGCATTATAAGGGGCATACTTCTGTTGATATAAAGAGTAGAAAGATAGATATGAAAGGCACTATATAACAAAAATACTGAAAAGCTTAAAAGGTATTATATGATATTAATATATGCAGTGAGCTGGCACCCATCTCTGGTACATTACGTGTAAGGAGGAAATCAGCCCTGGATGGAATGCCAATCCATTACTGGGCACACTCATGGCCACGCAGAGAACCCAGCAGTCTCAGCCTATGAGACTACATGAAGACACAAAGATACTTATATGAATTCATAAAACAATGCATAGTCTTATGTACAGCTATCTATCTCATATCTATCACACAATCATAAACTGCTTTTCTTAGCCACCAATTAATATTATACAGTGCCTTATCTATCTATCTATCTGTCTGTCTAGATTATTTTTTGCCTTATCTACAGTGTGTCCCCTTACATGTGTATATTACCATTAGATAATGCAGCCCATCGATAACCACTGGACACTTCATTAAAACCTGACTGTTGGCTCCCACTGGTGAACGAATTGCATTTTTATTTATTTAGTTATTTATTTTCAAACAGATTGCCATATTCCATGCAGCTCATCAGCACACCACTCCTCAGGCTCCATTAAATTCACAGCTTTGTGCGCTCAAAAGAAATCCGTCTGTTGTCCACAAGAGGGTGATGCAGAGGCAGTGAGTTCTCATTCATTTCTGTTCATTTTTGATGCCCAAGTGTCTCGGGTGACTCCTCCGATATTCTCAGCAGTTCGTCCTGTTAGTCTCGGTCTTCACGGGTCAGTTATTTGGGTCTTTGGTACTCTTCATCTCATCAAACTCGCTGTGTTCAGTGGTTTAAAAAGACACGAAAAAGACACCAGACAGCCAGACAAATCCAAAAGAAGGCGGCCAAGCTAGAGCTCCGCCACAGTCCTTCAAACGCGCTGAAATGCTTTCTGGTGATGATGTCATCTTTGACCCAGCCACAGTCTTCTGTGGGCTCAAACGTCCAGCTTTCTGTTTATCTGAACTCCGGTGACGCAGGGCCGATTGGCAGCGTCCGCCTGTGGTGTGGTGGGCTAATGCATGGCCATGTTGTTGGAGTGATCAGGGTTCAAGTTCTGCAGACAGAAATCGCAGCGCGTGGCCTGGTCATTTAAATCTGTCACTTTTAGAAGAAACAAAACTCTGCTGAGATGTAAAGTCCCTCGACCACTTAAAATAGCGCATGTAGACTGTGATCTCATCTTCGATTGAATTGTTCATTTTCAGGGAAGCACAAAACATACTCTTCTCCGTATGTATATGACGTGTTACTGCTTGTGTGTTTATTGGTAATATCCATTAATTCCAGGGGTCAATTCCAGAAAGAAAAACTAGAAAACCTTGAATTTAATACAAGCGTTCCAATAGAATATCCAGGGCCTAAACGCTCAAGTGCTCCAGATCTCACAATCCCAGAATAGCTTTGAAAATGGAATCATGTGCCATAAAGACAAATTATAGAAAGTCATGTGAGTCAAACACTAAACAGTTGACCAGCTTAAGGTATTTATTTAATTAAAAAAAAAAAGGGTCTAACAATAGCCCCTCTTATGCATTCACTATAATAATTGAAATATATGAAGGGTATTTTTCTTCCGTTACCTCAGACTTAATAATTGAAAGGATGACTACTTTGCTACTCTCATTCAAAGGCATTAAAAGAAAAATTAAAGATATAAATACATACTGAATTAAAGTCGTATTCCACAAGTTAAATAGTAGTACAGTAACAAGAAATTGCTTTTGAGGAGCTGCAGTCCCCGAATTAGTCAAAATGAACAGAGCCTTAGAGAAGAGCAGTGACTGCACAGTTAACCCAATTACTTTAAATAATATGCTGGAGCTGGAAAAATGTAAACAAAAACAACAATAATAATAATAATACTTTTTATTTATACAGAAACCTTCCCATGCTCAAAAATAAACCAGAACACAGGCAGGTTAAGTGCTGGGGGTTAAGTTAAATCCAGAAGAAGATGGTTGGTGTGATAATGTGCCTTACTGGCATTACCTAGAATTAAAATTTGTCAAGTGTCCTCTGCAGTGTTGAGAGACATTTATTTGGGGTAAAAAAAAAAAAAGTATAAAGAAAGGAAACATGCCTCTTTCCTTTTGTATAGAATGCAGATAGACATCTTCACTGACCTTATTAGCGCCTTTTGGAGAGTGTCACGGTAGGTCTCGTGTAGTATGGAGAGACAGCCTTGCCATTAACCGGCCGGGATGGCATTGTCGGTCCTCCAGTCCTGCGTGTGCCTCCCGCGACACCATAATACTAAAACAGTAAACGGGATGGTGAATTGTCATAGTGTTAGTTTACCGCGGTTGAGAAAAAGAGTTCCCATATAAGTAGTTGTTTGGGCAGTAGCTCAGGGGAAGGGCATGGCAATTTAAAAGTGCTTACGGTAACTTAAAGCAGAAGCGCAGTTGCGTCTCAAAATCCGGCACAGCTATGCGCGCGCGCGCCGGCTGCTTGAACTATTATAGTGTTTTTGCAGGGCAAGAGACGCCACTTCTCGCCGACGAGTTCTCGTCATCGCGCGGTTATAGAGATGACTTAGGACAGCTTCATTGGTCGGTACAAGGGCGCCGAATATAAAAAGGACTCGTGGCCCCTAGAGGTGGGTCCCTTTCTGATTAGATCTTTCTGGAGAAAGGTACTCGGTAGAACAGCTTGGATTTACCAAACATTACGGCTTGTGCTTGGTTGTTTTTGTAAATATTTGTTTTTGTATAAATATCTCTGGGGTAATTTTGGTGGAGGTATTTATTTGGGTTATGGGTTTTGGTGCACTGTTTATTTTTGTATATACTGTAGTCACTATTTTTGAACATCATTTATTTACTGTTTTTGTGTGTCTTTTGCGGTATTGAACTGTGTTTTAATATATAAATTCCGCAGGACATTATTTTTGTTGAGTGCACCTGTAAATAAAACTGCACTTTATTTTTTAAAAACCCAACCCTTTTTGTGTCCGTGTCTCCCTGTCTTCCATTATCATCCTGGTCACGCTCGGTCCCATTTACTAGACATCCAGAGTGTAGGCTGGTGTTTTTATTTCCCACTAGACGGGGTGTCACAGTTGGAAGACGTTGAATTATTATTTTAAACTAGAAAAAAAAATAATAAACTACAACTTTTATCAGTCAACTTTTATGAATGCTAAAATTGTGAAATATCCAAAACAGTCAGATTTCTCTAAATCTCATTATTCTGACATTCTATTTCCTATCAAAATTCAATCAGCAATTGTAAAATTATTTTTGAGAAAGACAAATCTGAATGTGAGGACTCTTTCGGTCCTGAAAAGATAATGAGTGCAATCAAGAGTTCTGAAAATAATAAATCCACTGGGCGTTATGGAATTTGAGCAGAGTTTTATTAAATATTTGCTTATCAACATTTTCCTCTACCCACTATGGTTTTTAGAGAAAGCATTAATAAGGAAGATTTACCTCCTTGCATGTCTCGGGGAAGCATGACATTAATTCCTAAGCTTCAAAACAATCGCTGATAAATACATGGAGATCTACTACTCGTCTTTGTTATGAATACAAAATTTTAGCAAAAGCAATTTTAAAAAGAAATAAGAAATGTTAGGACAGTGTTATAGAGAAGACTCAAAGCAGTTTTATGAGAAAATGATTAATAGCAAACATTATAAGATTGCTCATGAATCAATTTGATTATAATAGAGTTATATATTGTAATACCTGTAGTCTGCGGTGGGTTGGCACCCTGCCCGGGATTGGTTCCTGCCTTGTGCCCTGTGTTGGCTGGGATTGGCTCCAGCAGACCCCCGTGACCCTGTGTTCGGATTCAGCGGGTTGGAAAATGGATGGATGGACGGATACCTGTAGTTTCATACTTTTCCTGGATTTCTACAAAACCTTTGTAATAACAATCAGTCATAAGCATAAAGGTTTGGGGAATATAAACCCTGTATACTTGAAGAAATGCAAAAACAAGAAAAAAACGTCACAGACATGAGTTCAACGCGGAACTCTGAGGTGAGAAAAGATGGAGGTGGATTTATATAATGGGACCAGGAAGAGGTGGGATCTTCAGTGAATGGTGTCGTTGTTAGGTGGGCTCTTAGGAGGCAGAAGTGACATCTTCAGGTGGCAGGTTCTGATGAGGGTCTGCAGAGGGAGAAAAAAGTGAGAGTGTTACTGGAAGCACCAACACCTGGCTTGGCTGAAAAACACTTACTTTTGAGCTCGTAAACTGTCTTACATGCACACGTGTGTGACACCTTCAATTCTATGGCATTAATTTAAATTATAATCCGGTATAAATTTGGCTTTCATGAGTTTTCGTAATCAGTTAAGACACTCTTCTGACAAATGTAATATCTCAACTAAATTAAAATATGGTAGATTGCCATGATTATACTTGACACTATGGTATAGCGGGTCCGCAGCTAGAAAAAAAAGTGGCAGTTTTAAATACATAAATAATTGGGTACACTCACAATAGTGAGTGGAGCAGGTGTGAGCAATTGTCTACGAAGACGGCTCATCTCCAGGTTGGCATGAGGCAGTTAGCCGACTGTGCATTACCTTGCCGACATGTGCGGAAGGTCTGATTGTCTCATTATCAGCCCGGGGTGGCAATCAGGCAACTGAACCTGCAACCGCTCCCTAGCACGTAGAAGGGGAGTAGAAGGGACTGAAAAACAGACATCAGAGTGGAAGTTAAAAGAAGGAAAAAGAAAGAGGCAGGAAGACAGGAGCGAGAGAGAGTCAGTGCAGGTGGGAGCAAGAAGGAGGGAGAGAGACAGAGAGCGAACTAGGAGGCAGGCAGCTGTGAGGATAGCCCCTCCAGGGAGAGGGTGGCCACCGCTCAGGGGGCTGTCATGGAAGATCGCTCCAGTTGAGTGACTTGGGAGGCATGCTGCAGAAGTCCAGAGAGGCAGTGGGAGTCGGCGAGAACCCGAGGCCTTGAGTCTGGATTGGGGAGCCCTGTTATAGCCATGGAGAGACACGGACACAGACCCGAAGGAGGATAGTAGGTGCCTGTTGGATAGCTGTCTCCTCGGCTGGAAGGTCCGGGCAGGATAAACTGAGGAGATGGATGTTTTAAAAGGAGAGCACTCGGGCACGTGCTTTTAAAGACAGACTCCTGCCGAGGAGTTTTAATGGATTAGTTATGGAATTGTTTTTAACCTCCATGGCACTTTGTTTTATGTGATTATTTACTGAACATTTTGCACTGTACAATTTTCGGAACACCATTCAACTGTTTTTATTAAAAGCACTACACCATCCCCTTGCTTTGTATGTGTTTGTCCTCATCCGCTGGCTCATCCTGTCATGACAATCGATCATGTTGGGTTCGGGAGGCTCCCACAATGGAATTGGGAGCATGGAGCCGACCTGCACCCGTCACAGACACCTGGTTCAAGACAGGGCTGTCCAATCTCTTCTTACCTCTGTTTGCTTCCAATTTGTTGCTACTTTATTTGCAATAGCAGATTACACGACATCACTATGGCTGATCATCGGCTAATTAGCAGTTACTACCCAAATTATACCATGGAACCTTAAAGCTTCTGGCCTTTCTATATACTGTACCTAATAATACATGAGCTGATGGCTACTTAAAACTGTGGTGTCTCTGAATAATGCAATATTTCAGTTCAGGCTAGTTAGTAAGAATTTATTTGCGTTATTGGGCAAAAATCTTAGAAAAGAGTGAACTTCACTATACCCTGTACCTATGACAATAATGACCTGATACAAATATCGGAGGTCCCAATGAGATTTTAAATAATAGTTAATGCGGGGGTCTGCCAAGGGTAATTTATATAGCTCTCTTCATGTCAAAAGTTTAGTTTAATAAAAAAAAAAAATTAAAGATAAAAGACAAATCTTTAGTAATACAATGTTTTGTTCAAATATATGACCCCTCAATGCCAAAAGGTGGCAGTCTCTATGCTGTTTAAGTCTGCACATTCTAAGAAGACTTTAATTCTAAGAATTTCTATAGATTCAGACACTTCATTTGTGGGTAAAACTGTTTCTCATCTAATATGAAAAATAAGAAATTTTCTGTTTAAAATAAAGCCCAAATTCCTGTAAATACATACTGAATTGGAAATGTTGACAACATTTAATGAAAGAAAGTAAGGTCTTTACTATAAAAATATTGGATAGCTTATAATTAAGAAACTGGCAGGAGTATGAAGCCCTGACTTAGCTGGTCATCTGTTGGCTCAGTAAGTTCACATCTCATTTCCATTTAAGTGCTGGAAAAAGTGAAGCAACTCAGAGGACTGAACCTCAAAAAAACAAGTTATTTAAAATGAAAGGAAAATAAGTTGATAAGCACCAGAAACTGGTCAATAATTAAGAAAAAGTATTAATATGAAAATCTGCAACCACAGTAGTGCTCAAGAGTGGAGTTTGAGACCCCCATTGTAGACTATCAACTGTACACTAGTGGCCAAATGTTTTGGCAGTGACACAAATGTTGTGTTTTGTAAAATTTGCAGCTTCAGTTTTTGTGGTAGGAATTCACATTATTTTTATATTATTATGCAGACTGATCAGATGCATATTAATTCATTGCAAAGAGTTTTATTAGCATAAAAAGTTAACTTTATCACAAAAACCCATGTTTTGTTTTTTTTTTTTTTATTATTTTATTATAATCGCACAACATTCCAAACAGATAAATCAATTTTTACAAAAATAGGATGAAAAACAAATCAACCCCCACCCCTGTGAAAGAGAGCTAGGCCAACAGAGTAAAACTTAAAGCTAGTAAAAATAAGTAAATCGATAAGATAAATGGAGAAGAAAAAGAAATGGGGAGAGACTCTACTTCCTCAGTGCTTTCAAAGCTTTTTCTAAAATGTTATTGATTAGATCCCGCTAGGTTTTGAAAAAGTTCTGCACAGATCCTCTAAGTGAGAATTTGATTTTTTCCAGTTTCAAATAATATATAACATAAGTGACCCACTGACTTAAAAGAGGAGAGTTAGGATTCTTCCAGTTAAGCAAAATAAGTCTGCGTGCCAATAGTGTAGTGAAGGCAATTACAGTTTGTTTGTCCTTCTCCACTTTAAGTCCATCTGGAAGGACACCAAACACAGCTGTTAATGGATTAGGAGGGATTGTGACACCAAGGCTGTCCGAAAGGCACTTAAAAATTGTGGTCCAGAATGATGTTAATTTGGTGCAGGCCCCAAATATGTGGTCCAATGAGGCTGGAGCTTGATTGCAGTGTTCGCAGGTTGGATCTTGCCCTGGAAACATTTTGGACAATTTTAAACGAGACAGATGTGCTCGATATATAGTTTTGAGTTGAGTAATTGTATGCTTTGCACATATGGAGCTTGAGTGAATTCTCTGCATTGCTACCTTCCACTCCTTTCTGATATGTTGAGTGAGAGATCCTTTTCCCACTGTCCTCTTGGATCTTTGAAAAGGAGGGACTGTAAAATGGTTTTATATATTGCAGAAGTGCTGTCTGAGTCCTCACAACTGAGCGATATTTTTTCCAGCATAGTGGGAGGTGGGAGGTGAGGAAAATTGGGCAGGTTCTGTTTAACAAAGTTTCTAATTTGAAGGTAGTGAAAGAAGTGTGTTACTGGAAAGTGAAATTTGGAATGTAATTGTTTGTAGGATGCAAAGACGTTGTCTATGTACAGATCTCTAAGTGATTTAATCCCAGATGTTTTCCAGATATTAAAAACTGCATACAGTATGTCTGCGAGGGTGGAAAAAGGTGATTCTCATGCAGAGGTGCCACAGATAACAGATTATCTTTATTAAAATGCTTGCTATATTGGTTTCATATTCTGAGTGAGTGAAGCACAATTGGGTTGTTAGTATATTGGAGATAACTTGCATTTATAGGGGCACAAAGCAGGGAATATAAAGAAGTACCGCAGGATTTTATTTCTATTGTGGACCAAGCCTGTGTATGTTCATCTATTTGTGTCCATGTCCAGGTTTTTATAGTTTGTATGTTTGCTGCCCAGTAATAAAACAAAGTTAGGTAGAGCCATGCCACCTTCTGTCTTAGGTCTTTGTAGGGTCACTCTTTGGATACGTGGATGTTTTAAATTCTACATAAATGAGGCTATGGTTGAATCTAGTTGCTTAAAGAATGATTTATTGATGTATATTGGAATGTTTTGAAATAAAAAAAGAGAAGCTTGGGAAGGATTTTCATCTTAACAATGTTAATTCTTCCAGCTAGAGTGAGATGGAGGGTTGACCATCTATGCAAGTCTTGCTTAATTTTTTCCATACAGACGGCAAAATTTTGTTGATAAAGAGCTTTATGTTTACTTGTGAAGTTTACCTCTAGGTATTTAAACTGATCTGCAATGATAAAAGGGAAGGTGTAAAATTTAATATTGTATGCTTGAGAATTCACTGGGAAGAGCACACTTTTATTCAAATTAATTCTGAGAGCAGAAATCTTTTGAAATTCTGTAAGTGCTGTTAGGACTGCAGGCACAGTATTTTGTGGGTCTGATATATACAAAACCATATCATCCGCATAATGAGAAATTTTCTGTTGAAGTCCTTCTCTGATAGTCCCCTTTTCGACAGTGAACTGCCAGTGGCTCAATGGCGATTGCAAAAAGTAGTGGTGACAAGGGGCATCCTTGTCTGGTACCACGTTTTAGTTTAAAGTAGTCAGAATTAATGTTGTTAATACAAACTGAAGCTTCTGGATTGGTATACAGTAGTTTGATCCATGTACAAATGTTTGGGCGAAACCCAAATTTCTCAAATGTAGTGAAAAGTTAGTTCCATTCAATCATATCAAATGCTTTCCTACATCCAACGATAATAATATATCTGGGGTATTTGACTTTGCGGGTGAATATATTACATTAAACAGGCGTTGAAGATTGGAAGCTAAGTGTCCACCTTTAATAAATCCAGTTTGATCTTGTGATATTACAGAAGGCAGCACTTTCTCCATCCTTCTAGCTAGGACTTTGGAGAGTATCTTAACATCATTATTCAGAAGTGAAATTGGTCTGTATGATGCACATTGTAATAAGTCCTTATTTTGTTTAGGAAAGACGGTGATTAATGCTTGGTGAAAAGTTTGAGGTAGAATTTGATTGTCTCTAGCTTCTGTGAATGTTGCTAATAAAAGGGGAGCTAGCTGAGTGCAGAATTTCTTATAAAATTCGACAGGATAGCCATCAGGGCTGGCTGCTTTCCCACTCTGAAGTGCCTTTATAGCATCTAGTAATTCTGATAGTGCCAAAGGTTTATCCAATTCCTCTGCACTAAGAGTATCTGTTTGTGGTATCTGCAATGCATCCAGAAATACATTAGATTGTGTGTTGTCTTCTTTAAACTCAGTAGAATATAAGGATTTATAGTAGTCTCTAAATGTGTGCATTATACTTTTATGGTCAATGATTTTGTCTCCATTTGTTTTGGTGATTGCTGGGATTGCATTGCGAACTTCTTGCTTGTGGATTGATTTAAAAATGAGTTGTTCAGTTTCTTTAGTTGCTAAGAGGTTGAGCTCTGAATGCAGAACCTGTTTTTTCCTATGAAGAGCCTCACTTGGACTCCTGGCATGTTCTTGATCTATTCTAGTAATTTCGCTGGTTAGCTCTGATACCTTCTTGGTTTCTAATTTATTTCTGTGGGAATGATATGAGATAATCTGTCCTCTTAAGAAGGCCTTGAGGGTTTCCCAGAGTATTCCTGCAGAGACCTCTGAGGATGTATTTGTCTCTAGGAAGAAACTGATTTGTTTTGATATAAATTCTGTATAGTTCTCGTCTGCTAATAAATGTGGGTTAAGACACCATCTGCGAGATGAGTACAGTGGAACCTCGGTTCATGACCATAATTTATTCCAAAACTCTGGTTGTAACCCAATTTGGTCGTGAACCGAAGTTATTTCCCCCATAGGATTGTATGTAAATACAATTAATCCATTCCAGACCATACAAACTGTATGTAAATATATATTTTTAAAGATTTTTAAGCACAAATATAGTTAATTACAGCCCAATAGAAATTACTGCGTAATAGTAAACTAAATGTAAAAACATTGAATAACACTGAGAAAACCTTGAACAACAGAGAAAACTAACATTGCAAGAGTTCGCGCTATAGCGCTACGAACTACTAGCTAAAAACTCTTTTTTTTAATGAGTTTTAAGCACAGGGGAAAAAATGAACATTTGAAAAATCCGTAATTTAAGAAACCACCAAGAAAAGTAACATTGCAACAATGCACGCTATGAACTGATCGCTGTAAACAGAAGTGAAGTGGAGGTTAAAGTCCAATAGAAAAAAGTCTTCATTAAATACAACGAGGTTAAAACAATGCTGGAATCTGTCTCTTTAAAAACAAGCCCTTATGCGGCCAGCCCCCTCTGTCTCGTGTGTGTATGTGCGTGTGTCTCTCTCGCGTGCGTGCATGTGTCTGTCTGTCTGTCTGTTTGTCTGTCTCTCTCGCGCACACGTGTGTGTGTGTCTCTCTCTCTCTCGTGTGTGTGTGTGTGTGTCTCTCTCTCGACCATCCGTCCATCCATCTCTCTCTCGCTCTCTCTCGTGTGTGTGTGTGTGGGTCTCTGTCGCATGTGTGTGTGTGTCCCTCTCTCTTGTGTGTGTGTGCGTCGGTCTCTCTCGCTCACTTGCGCATGTGTGTTTCTCTCTCTCGCAAGCATGCATGTGTGTGTGTCTCTCTCTCTCCCGTGTGTGTGTGTGTGTGTGTGTGTGTGTCTCTCTCTCTCTCACACGCACGTGTGTGTGTCTCTCTCTCTCGCGTGCACGTGTGTGTCTCTCTCTCTTTCTCTCGCGTGTGCGTCTCTCTCTCGTGTGCGCGTAGGTGTGTGTGTCTCTCGTGTGTGTATGTCTCTCTCTCTCTCTCTCGTGTGTGTGTGTGTGTCTGTCTCTCTCTCTCGCATGTGTCTCTCTCGCTTGCTGCACAGGGAGAGACTGAAGAGTGCGGAAATCATCAGCGTGCACAAACCGAAAGGGAAACTGGCTTTTTTGTATACCGAGTGTGTGGTCGTGAACAGATGCAAAAGTTTGGCGAACGTTTTGGTCGTAAGCTGATTTGTACGTGTTCCGAGACGTTCGTGAACTAGGTTCTACTGTATGTGGGGAATAATGATTTTAGCTCCAAGATCAGAGGGACATGGTTGGAAATAACAATAGCGTCATATTTGCAAGATTTAATCGTTGGCAAGAAATTGTTATCTATTAAGAAATAATCAATTATTGAGTAGCAATGATGCACTGGTGAGTAGAAGGAATATGTTCTTGAGTTTGGGTTTAGAAATCTCCAGGGGTCTGATAAGTTGTGGTCAGTTACAAACTGTGTAATTGTCTTTGCAGTGTTAGATGTCATTACCCCTATAACAGGAAACCTATCAAAGTCTGGATTTAAATCACAATTAAAGTCCCCAACCATTATAATTTTATGAGTGTTCACATTGGGAATGGATGTAAATACATTTTGCATGAATTCCCTATCATCCACATTTGGTGCATAAACATTTATCAAAATCACTTTACAGTTAAATAAATTGCCCATAACAATCACATATCTTCCTTCAGGATCAGATACTACATCTGATACCACAAATGAGACTGTTCTATGTATAAGAATTCCCACACCTCCAGTTTACTTTGTAAAGCTGGAATGGAACAATAATAATAATAATTCTTTGCATTTATATAGCGCTTTTCTCACTACTCAAAGCGCTCAGCAATTGCAGGTTAAGGGCCTTGCTCAAGGGCCCAACAGAGCAGAGTCCCTATTGGCATTTACGGGATTTGAACCGGCAACCTTCCGATGGCAAATGCAGATCCCAAGCCTAAGACATTTGACCAGTCCAGTCTTTTTGCAGCTGGAACTGATCCTTCCTTAATAAGTGGGTCTCCAGTAAAAATACTATTTTAGCGTTTAGACCTGTTAGGTGAGAGAATACTTTCTTTCTCATTAATTCGTGATTCAGGCCTTTAACATTCCAACTCACAAATTTAACTGTCCCATCATGGAGACATTGATTCTGAATTTTTGATGTCATTTTGTAGTCTTAACTGAAAGTCAGACACCTTTGACCTTAATTTCCAATTTTCCCAGGAGTTATTGCCATGCAACCTATTGTTACATTGGTAATTATAATTATAAGGATTAAAAGGATAGCTTAGAGACAGCTTGCTCTCCCCCACCAGTCCCTCCACCCCCCAATTTTGCTTCCCCACGTGAGGCTGGACCCCACTTCACAAAGTCCCAGTCTTCTGACATACCTAGAGACAGAGCACATCCAAAACAAAACAAGCCCCCCATCAGCGGCGTAGGAGGATAAAAAATTGAGATATCTATTGCCGATACAGTCTAAATACTATAAGCATAAAATATAATCTTTAACAGTCTTGAAATAGTAAGATAGTAAACCCAGGGAATGGTGATAAAAAGTGGCGCTGGATAAGCATAGTAAACCCTAATGCAATAATAACAATAACAATAAACCAAGGGTATAATGTTAAACAGTCTCCTTTAGAAGAGTGTGTAAAAAAAAAAAAAAAAAAAAAGTTACTAATTTAATTTCTTCCATACATACCTATATATATACGTGTATTAGTGCTGGGCGGTATGACCAAAATTCTATATCACGGTATTTTTCAAAATTATATCGGTTTCACGGTATTTTTTTCCCATACATTAGTGGATGTTAACCACATTTTCCACTGAAATTACTGCAGTAGACTGGCTAAGAATAACCTATTACACTGTCATGAGAATTGTACATTGTACAGAAAACATTTTAATGTGCACACAAGTATTAATACAGGTTTGCATGGCCCCATAAAGTGATAGTTTTCAAGGGGGTGGCACTAATGAAGAGAAGGAATCACATTGCATGACAGATGCAGTCAAAATATAGAACCTTTTTATTGAACAAATTTTGCAAAAACAAACTATAATTTTGACAACATATTTTCAACGAAAAGAGGCATTTAAACTTACTTGTCAAAAGTTGTATTACACTGAACATGTCTTAGAAATGGAATAAATAGTAAATATTTTTTGTAAATCAACTACACTTTCTGTTAATGTTAACAATCTCTGTCCACTGACATGTTAAAGTGACTTTTTAAACAACTTTACCATCATTAAACTGCATAATATTTAAACTGATAAATAATAACAATAAAATAAATAATAGTATTATTACTGATAATTGCAATATTACTTCAAGACTTCAAGCCCAGGTGCATTACACAGTATTCACCAAATAAAAATAAAATAAAATAAAACAAGTGCAACTTGGTGATGACATCTTTACCAACTGAACCATCATTTAGGCAAACTGTATTAATATGGACCTTGCTTCAAGCTAAGCTATATGCATAAATAATAAAACTGCAACTTGCACTTATAATGATATTTGTGTTATAACACTATGGAAGCGTATTAGGGCCGTGGTGAAGGAAAAAAAAATACGGACAAAGGGAAGAAAAAAAACAAACTAGGCCTATATGTCGAGAATAAATTCGACATGTTGACTTTATTCTCGACATTTCCACTTTAATTTTGACGCTTATGTCAAGATTAAAGTCGACATTTCCACTTTATTCTCATAGTTTATTTTATAATTAAAGTAGAATATCGTAAACTAAACTTCATCCTAAAAATAATGTTTAATTTACTAGATTTTCTCAAACCCCATAAATTAATGCAGCACATTAAATGCTTTGTGTTAAGTGTTCCCTGACCCAGTTGTTAATCACTACGCTTCTTAAACTGACTTCCTCCGTACTAAGAGGCGGCGCCGGCAGCGATCACCGCACAGAATCCATTCACTTCATGATATTCCTGCTCTCTGAAAATTTAGAATGCTAAGATATATACTTGATATCATTTTCAGGATGAAAAGCATTAAGCATGTATTAAACATGCACAGTAGTGTGGTGGTAGTGCTGCTCCCTCGCAGTAAGGGGTCCCCAGGTGTACGTTCAGTGTAGAGAACTCTATGGCAGGTGTGACAAGGCTCCAAAAAACTGGATGTATGAATGGGTATCGCATAGGTTTAACTTAAATATTGTGTAAATATTAGGTTTGTGATCTGCTGGTCGGAGACACGTACACAGAATTCAATGGATGTTCTTCTGAGCGGGCTTTCTTTTTTGCATGCGTGCCGTCTGTCTGATGTACCAAAACCCCAGTTTGTATCCTTCCTTTTCCTTTCTCCACATAACCAATCACCACACGATAAACGTCTTTGTGAAATTAAAACTAGTTATAAACCTAGCCCACAGAGTGTTCAGAACTTTAAAAAAATCTTCGTTATACATGTTTAATTATGCCATCCATTCAGGGTTGCGCCCATCCCAGCAAGCATTGTGAGCAAGGCAGGAGCAAATCCTGAACGAGTCGCCAGCACATCGCAGGGTGAATACGAGCAATACATACACTAGCAGGGTCAATATAGCATAACAAAACCCCACATCCTACATGACTTTGAAAGGAAACTGAAGCATGACGAGTAAACCCACCAGAAAAACATGCAAATTCAAGGCAGGGTACACCCGAGACACCCTTGCTGCGAGGCAGCAGTGCAACCTCCACACCGCCATGCCCCCACATGATTAATACATGCTTTAATGCATTTCATCATGAAAATTATATCAAGTATTTATCTTAGCATTCTAAATGTTCAGAGAGCAGGAATACCATGAAGTGAATGTATTCTGTGCGGCGATCGCTGCGGGCGCCTCCTCAGTACAAGAGGAAGTCAGTTTAAGTAGCACATACCGATTTAACATAGCTCAGGGAACACTTAACACAAAGCATTTAATGTGCTATATAATTTATGATGGGGTTTGAGAAAATCTAGTAAATTAAATATTCATTTTATGATGAAGTTTAGTTTACGATGTTCTACTTTAATGGCAAATTACGAGAATAAAGTCAACATGTCGACTTTAATCTTGACGTAAACGGCAAGATTAAAGTAGAAATGTCGAAAATAAAGTCAACATGTCGACTTTATTCTCGTCATAAGCGTCGAGATTAAAGTGAAAATGTCGAGAATAAAGTCAACGTCGTCACACTATTACACAGTACCCAGGTGCATTACACTGTATTGAAAAAAAATAAAACAAGTACAACTTAGCTTGTAGTATTATCCAGTAGTATAGAAACAGTATTTACACATTTGAACATAAATGGTCCACATCCGACCTTTTAAAACCAAAGTATCTCCAGGCAACGGACGTGACTCGTTTAATTCGGCAAAAGTTCTTCTGTGTCATCATGTTCAACTTTATCGTCAGCTACAGCTTCAGTTTCGGAATGTTCTCTGTCCATTTTCACTGCGCAATACCTACAGTTAGGTCCATAAATATTTGGACAGAGACAACTTTTTTCTAATTTTGGTTCTGTACATTACCAGAATGAATTTTAAATGAAACAACTCAGATGCAGTTGAAGTGCAGACTATCAGCTTTAATTCTGTGGGGTGAACAAAACGATTGCATAAAAATGTGAGGCAACTAAAGCATTTTTTTAACACAATCCCTTCATTTCAGGGGCTCAAAAGTAATTGGACAATTGACTCAAAGGCTACTTCATGGGCCGGTGTGGGCAAGTCCGTCATTATGTCATTATCAATTAAGCAGATAAAAGGCCTGGAGTTGATTTGAGGTGTGGTGCTTGCATGTGGAAGATTTTACTGTGAACAGACAACATGCGGTAAAAGGCGCTCTCCGTGCAGGTGAAAGAAGCCATCCTTAAGCTGAGAAAACAAAAAAAACCCATCCGACAAATTGCTACAATAGTACGAGTGGCAAAATCTACAGTCTGGTACATCCCGAGAAAGAAAGCAAGCACTGGTGAACTCAGCAACGCAAAAAGACCTGGACGTCCAAGGAAGACAACAGTGGTGGATGATCGCAGAATCATTACCATGGTGAAGGGAAACCCCTTCACAACAGCTAACCAAGTGAACAACACTCTCCAGGGGGTAGGCATATCGATATCCAAGTCTACCATAAGGAGAAGACTGCATGAAAGTAAATACAGAGGGTGCACTGCAAGGTGCAAGCCACTCATAACCCTCAAGAATAGAAAGGCTAGATTGGACTTTGCTAAAGAACATCAAAAAAAGCCAGCACAGTTCTGGAAAAACATTCTTTGGACAGATGAAACCAAGATCAACCTCTACCAGAATGATGGCAAGAAAAAAATATGGAGAAGGCGTGGAACAGCTCATTATCCAAAGCATACCACATAATCTGTAAAACACAGTGGAGGCAGTGTGATGGCTTGGGCGTGCATGGCTGCCAGTGGTACTGAGACACTAGTGTTTATTGATGATGTGACACAGGACAGAAGCAGCCGAATGAATTCTGAGGTGTTCAGAGACATACTGTCTGCTCAAATCCAGCTAAATGCAGTCAAATTGATTGGGCGGCGTTTCATGATACAGATGGACAATGACCCAAAACATACAGTCAAAGCAACCCAGGAGTTTATTAAAGCAAAGAAGTGGAAAATTCTTGAATGGCCAAGTCAGTCACCTGATCTTAACCCAATTGAGCATGCATTTCACTTGTTGAAGACTAAACTTCAGACAGAAAGGCCCACAAACAAACGGCAACTGAAAGCCGCTGCAGTAAAGGCCTGGCAGAGCATTAGAAAGGAGGAAACCCAGCATCTGGTGATGCCCATGAGTTCAAAACTTCAGGCTGTCATTGCCAGCAAAGGGTTTTCAACCAAGTATTAGAAATGAACATTTTATTTCCAGTTATTTAATTTGTCCAATTACTTTTGAGCCCGTGAAATGAAGGGATTGTGTTAAAAAAATGCTTTAGTTGCCTCACATTTCTATGCAATCGTTTTGTTCACCCCACTGAATTAAAGCTGAAAGTCTGCACTTCAACTGCATCTGAGTTGTTTCATTTAAAATTCATTGTGGTAATGTACAGAACCAAAATTAGAAAAAAGTTGTCTCTGTCCAAATATTTATGGACCTAACTGTACACACACTACCTCATGTACTCCGTTGCATGCCTATTTAGCAGTGTAGCAGTGAAAAAGAGCCCCTGCGCAACACTTCCACTAACGCATGTACTGTACTCCATTGTATATGATTAGTGGTGTAGCAGTGAAAAAGGTCCCCCCTTGAGCAGTTTCCCGCTGCACCACGTTCTGAACGTCGTTTAAATTGCCTAAACAGGTGTTGCGGTATAAGAAAAATCCATATTATAAAAATAAAAAATGGTTTTCGGTATGAACCGGTATACCGCCCAGCACTAATGCGTATAATTGTAATTAAATCATAAACAGAAAGTGGCCAAGAAGGGAAAAGGATGTATAATTATGGTACTAGTATCATTGCAAGCGGATCAGACAGCCGGTAATATCTTCTTGCCATGCCATGACAGGATGCGACTCACGATCGTATTTCAAAAAAGTGTTGGGATCAGCTTTTTTAACTCTTTTTCTTCTTCCTCCATAGTGGTATAGATGTAATGCTTGTCTTGAATATCCACTTTGAGTTTGGCAGGATACAAGAGGCTGTATCTGATATTGGCTTTCCATAACCACTGTTAAATGTTGTAAAAAGCAGCATGTTTAGCAGCTGTTGAGGGTGAGAAATTACGGAAAATACGAATGTGGTTATTTTGAAATAAAATCTCGTTTCTGTCTGAGAAGTGACATTATATTAAATTTAGATTGTAATTTCTCGAAGTGCACGACGAGTCCTAGGTTTAGAGGTATTTGATTCCCGTATGCGGTAAGCTGCTGCTATCTCAGTATCTGATTTAAAGTCCTCTCCAGTTATTTTTGAGAATAGTTCAGCTACAAATTTCACTGGGTTTGGACTTTCATGATTGTCAGGTAGACCTTTGATCCTAATATTATTCCTTATGCATCCATCTTCCTGAGCAGCAAGTCTGTCTCCAAGTTTTTTGCATTCGCAATTCGCAGCTGTTGCTTTTCCGTCAGTGGTGGATACCAAATGTTCGGCTGTTTCAATTCTAGTCGTGAATGCCTGATTAACATCTTCCAACTGATCGACAAGTGCTGTCAGTTTATTCTCAAACTTAGACACGTTTTCCCGAGTGTGTTCCTCAGTTTTTTCCAGCATACCTTTAAAGGTTGCCTCAAAGTGATTATATACATATTTCCCCAAGTTTTTATTATCCTGTCGCAGCTGCTGCAGCTTCTCATTTACCTTCAGCACACCATTTATTTTTCTTTATATCTTTTTTGAGCTCATTTATGTCACGAGCGGTGGCCGTGGCCATTGTAGCGATCATTACCTTTAGTTTGGACAGATCGTTTTGGCCTTCGCACTCCGCAGGTGAAGCGGTAACCCCTATTATAGCTGATGCTCCCGGCTGACAAGGAGCAGATGAAAGCGCGGACTGCAAGGCCATTTCCAGTTTCAAGTGATCGTCTGGAATCGACGAACTATCGTGACCTGCATCACCTGCACATTTGCTCCCATTTTCGCTCTCGACTGGAGACGATGCAGCAGAGCGGGGTCCTGGGAAGTCTGTGCTTTCGCCTGCCTGTTCCATGTCAGTTTCTGAAAGGCTGTACCTTGAACTTGGACTTAATGCCTGTCTAGACTTGGATGTAGCTTTAGATTTCTTTTCCGTTTCTTTCTGACCCCCTTTCTTGTTGCTCATGTTTATATACTGTAATAGAAAGTCCTCGGGTTGGGTAAATACAGGATACCTCAGGATAATAAGAGAAAAAATAAAACCGCTGCTAACGGAGCTCCGCTTCAGACGTCCATGGACTTAAAGTGGAGAAGGACAAACAGGCTGTGATTGCCTTCACTACACTATTGGCACGTAGACTTATCTTGCTCAACTGGAAGAATTCTAACTCTCCCCTTTTAAGTCAGTGGGTAACTGATGTTATATATTATTTGAAATTGGAAAAAATAAAATTCTCACTTAGAGGATCTGTGCAGAAATTTTTCAAAACCTGGCAGGATCTAATCAATAACATTTTAGATTAAGCTTTTAAAGCACTGAGGAAGCAGATTCTCTGCCTATTCTCCTTTTTTTTTTCTTTTTCTTCTCCATTTACCTTATTAATTTATCTATTTACTTATTTTTACTAGGTTTAAGTTTTATTCTGCTGCCCATGCTCTCTTTCTCAGGGGTGGGGGTTGATTTGTTTTCAATCCTGTTCTTGTAAAATTGATCTATTTGTATGGAATGTTGTGTGATTTCAATAAAATCAATAAAATTATAAAAAATAAAATAAAAAAATAAAAAGGCAAGAAATGGATCAGCATCAATCAGGATTTGGCCCAGAAGCGGATATCCAGCACACCAGAGCAAACTACAAAAGTTATGAAGAAGAACAGTAAACACTGTAAATATTGACTCTTTACATAAATTTGATGTATTTGCCAATAAAAGCCCTTGAAACTTATGAAATTTTTATAATTGTTCTTCCGTATACCATAGAAACATGTAAAATATAATAATAATCTGAAAATGCTAAAGCAGCAAAGTTTGCAAAACCCAACATTTGTGACACTGCCAAAACTTTTGGCCACTACTGTACATAAAGCAGAGAGCTGCTCCTTACCTTCGGCACATACAGAGAAGTGTTTACAGGTACACACTTAAAATGAACAAGTTCACCTTCAGGTCATTGTGTATAAGGAAAGTCACATTTAAGGTTCCCATGTCAGGAATTCAAACATAACTAATTTTTTTTTACATTCAAAGAACTAATTCTGTCTTTCTTGTATAAATATTTGAGAATGATGATGCGGATAAATATTTATTCTTAAATGTTAGATTTCTACTGGTATTCAAGTATCTTTACTATGTGCTGTATTGTAAATTTGTTTAAATGAAATTAATAAAAAGGCAGGTATTGTGCATTTTACTCTCAGGATCTTTCCAGTAAAATAAATCAAGTTAATGACCATCTATTTAAATGAATCACAAATGCCGTGGCCTTAATTCCCAAGCTGGTTTGACTCTGCTCCGGTCCCAACTGATGAAGTGCTTGCAGCTGCTTTGAAGAGGACATTATGAAATCACTTCTCCTTCTCATACACTATAAAATGAAGTCCACCTTAAAAAGCCTTCAGCCACAACAAACAAGACTTGTATTCTCTAAAACCACTAATGGATGGTCATGGATTTTACTGCCATGTATTAATGCACTATTGAATTTTACAGAATAACCTCTATAACAATGTGACATCACAGTGCTTTGGCCCTGCAACTACAATAATAATAATAATAAATAATAATGTAGATGATAAATTGTTGTAGACAATGGCTTTTCATTATTATCACTTATACTTCAGTGATTCACTTATACTTCAGTGATACATAGCTTTTGAGAAGAATAAGAAAATAAAACAGAATGAAACCATAGGAAAGAAAAAGGCTTTGTTGAGGAGTAGTTTTTTTCAGCAGGTGGCAGGAATGTATCAAAGGACATTATATCTGCCTGTCATATGACTTGAAAAGAAGAAGAAACTGAACTATTGCAACAAGCTGTCTCTCTCTCTCTCTCTCGGTATGCCTTTGGTTATGCATTGATTTTCTCCTTCCAGCAGATGGCGAAGAAGAGCTCACATTCTGGTATTCCTAGTGCAATGAAAAGCCTATTGTGTTTGGGGGACTTCATTTATTGGAATACAGTTTACTTTATATGTCAGGGTTCCCACGCTTTCTTACCAGTCAAATTCTGAAACTTTTCAATGATTTTTCCATAGCTTCTAATCAAACTTCCATGACATCATTTCTGCAATTTTGTGAATAAAAATGCCCTTACACCTGTGACAATAATAATAATAATAATAATAATAAATACAGATATGACAGGTTTGTGGGATTTAGAACAATTAAGAGTTAATTACTAATACCTTTAGGCCCCATGCTTTGCAAATCTTCCTCAAACACAACTCTTGCACGACTGATTTCACTAAGAGATGTATGATTTGATTATTAGTTCTTTCAGGCGTGCAACAGTACTAATTGCAACAGCGAACTGCAATTTGTAGAAAGACTTAAACAATATTAGGTCAAATGTATGGTTTATTAAACTTTGACAAAAACAATAAATATCAAAACAATAAATGAAATGGTCTATAGTTCCCAAAGAATTTGCAGTGTTAAAACATATTGAAAAAACATTTTTGCATTGTATTCCTCTTTAATCTCAATGTTATGTTCATTCCTAGAAAATTAGCAAGATTTCAAGGTTTAGCCAAAACAGGTAGGCCCACTCTGGCCTGTCTAAGACACACAAGCAGCAGCACCTTCACTACGCCCACAGCCTGCCTTCTGAACTCTGCTTTGGAGCCCATTGTTCCATCAAAAGACTCTGTAACCTTTCTGACTAGGGGTCAGTTTCACAGTAGTCTGCTGTGCTCACAGCAAAATCACAAAATTTCTTGGATTTCCTCAGCACATTATCACACAGCGACTTATTCACTTGATTTGTACTGTTTTTCAACAGTGTGCAGGACACTCATTTCATTTTCTTTGCACATTGCTGCTTGCTTTTGCTTGAGACCATCTGTTGAAGGTCAAGGCACTGCACATTCCTGACAAACAGGTGGCTTACTGTTTGCCTTATGAAGCTTGGCCAAGAGAGCAATCAGAAAATGTCTACATTCCATCACAACACAAGCAACAGCCTCTCTGAGATTTCCTTATTAGACTTAAGTTGACGGAAAACCTTTTCTGCCACAAACCCAACATCCACTTTTCAAGTAACCTTCTGTTGATTGTTTTCCTGAAAAGGGACCTGAAGGAGCTTCAGCGTTGAGGTTGCTTCTCTTGGTTTCTTTTTCTTAACAAAATGTTCCATGAGCCCTATAGATAGGGCACACATTTAAAAAAAAAATCACAAAAAATTGACTTCAGTTTTTTACATGACATAGACCTTATTTTCTGTATATTAAAAAATCCATGTCTTTACCTAATGGTAATCAGCGGAGTGGTGGCTCTGAGGCTAGGGATCTGCACTGGCAATCGGAAGGTTGCCGGTTCGAATCCCGTAAATGCCAAAAGGGACTCTGCTCTGTTGGGCCCTTAAGCAAGGCCCTTAACCTGCAATTGCTAAGCACTTTGAGTAGTGAGAAAAGCGCTATATAAATGCAAAAAAAAATTAAAAAAAAAAAAATTATTAAATCAGAAAATATTTCAAAATTTTTCCAAGTCTGGAAGGATAAATATAATTTTCCAGAACTTTTCCAGGATTTCCATGACCATGGGAACCCTGGTATATGTAATAATTTTTTTTCCATTCCAATATATGATCTGCAGTAACGTTAACAATGGTGCACAGATCCTGAAACCCATATGTAAGGAGCAAAATGAAAAATACCAATACTTCAGTCAGCTTTATCAATGATATGCTGTGACAAAATACAGTGCATCTGTCAAATGTATGGATGCCTCCTGCACATCTTATCGCTATTGATTGTTCTGTCAGAATGTCCTGGTTCAATCTGTTCTCCACACAACACTCACACTGCACTTTTGCCACATTTTGAATGATTTCAGCTAACATTTCCCAAGATAAATATTAAAAATGTAATTATACAAAATACAAGGTATTTCTACAACTAAGACCAAACTGCTTGAGAAAATCCTCTAATAATATTATTTTTATTTTTTCTTAACATGCAAAGACAAGTCTAAAACCTCCAAATATCGCAGTCCTACATTTTTGAAAACATTACTTAAGACAAGGTACTGTAAATAAGCTGCATCAATTCATTTTGGAACTTGAACATTCCTTAATTGGCACCAAGAGTTAAGTAACTAAGTGACTTTTCATTCTGACCTTTCAAAAATCATCACATTAAACCCTTGTTAGATGGGTAGTAGAGCTAGTTTTGATTTAAACTGACTGAATTTAAAAAAAAAACTCACACACTAAACACCACTGTTTATACATTTCAATGTCCAATATTAATGAGTGTCATTCAGAAGTTGTGTGATACATGGTGATACGCAAGTAAAATACAAGTTACAAAATACACATTATAATGTCTTATTTGTACAAATTTACAAAATACTCGAAAATTATTCCACAGTTAAAAAATATTTATGCAAAATAACCATTAGCTTTAGCAAACCAGAAAGTTCTTCTGTATCCTTCAATATTGCCAAGGATTTACTAGAAAAGGAGGATATTATAGGAAAAAGCTACAATCACCCCATCCACCCAAGATATACAGTTAGAGGGAGAAAACATTAAAACAAAAGCCAATTATACAGGCATGTGCAGATAAATACTGTACTTGTCCACAACATGATTGTAGAATAGTTAAAAATTAAACTTGTGTTTTGGAAATGCAAGAAGGTATGACTGTTAATGGAAGAGACCAAATATTTCCCAGTAAGGCAAGGAAACCTGGAATTATTATATAACATTAAAGACCAACATTTCTTACCAACCTCCATGCAAATGGGTTTTAGCAATGAAAGAAAAGTATTGGGTAAGTAGTATTGTTAAATGACTTTGAGGAGGGTTTGTTTCTACACTTAATGGAGAAGTCAGAAAATGCAGTATATATAAACATACAAAATACTTAAAACAAGCTACAGATTATGAATTACAGGCAACTTGCGCAATTTTAAATACTTTGCTTTTTATCTTGAAAATGTTTAAAACATGATTTTGTCATCAAAGTTGAAAGATAATGATTAGTATAATCATTTGAAGAGGGAAAATTAGTTACACAGACTACTGTATATCTAATCTGGGACAGCTGAAGACGTTTGATTTATTGCTTACAACAAGCTTTGGAATAATAAAAAAAAAAAATCTTTACCATGCAGTTGACATCTCAAACATGTCATTTGTCCATTTCTTTCCATTCATATTCCCAGCTACAGCATACAGAATCCTTAAGTGTCTTTAAAGATTAAACTTTTAAATGTCTACGTGGCCACCACGTGTAGCACTGTGACCTCCACAAAAGATAGACATCCATTTCTTGTTTTTCCACATTCATGTTCATTACCACTTCAAAGAAATTCTAAATGTATCCACCTTTCTGATTTCTTACATTTATAATGCCATTAACACCATCTGCATGGAATCTGACTTGGTGAAGCTTGGGTAGATCAGTATAAATATAAAAAATTGGGGCAATGACCATTCCCACAGTCCTAAGCACACAGCTTAACAAAACAATTAAAAATGACGAAACTGAGGTACAAGAGACTGTAAAGTCAGGATGCCGAGTTAATGCATGTTACACCTAGCAAATAAATATTAGGAAACACAATAATTCCAGTGTTCATAAACAGAAGGTCAGCAAACACTGGGTGGGTGAATGACAACAGCTCAGCTAAAATCTTCACATTATATTCACTCTAATCTTAACAAAGGGCAGTCTGTGGTTTCAGAAGCACTGCACACTACTCTCTTAAACTGCTCGTCTTTAAATTAGATCTCACCATAGCAAATGGATTAAGGTTAAAATGGCTTCAAGAATTAGGTTCTAAATGATCAGACCACTAAAGTGACAATGTCCTTTAGTCCTTCTACAGTGAAATGTACATGGTTGTCACAGATTTATAAACATAGAATTTAATATACTTCTCAGATAACTGGATGTATTTGGAAGACTTGTCATCCTACTTGTATTTCATAATTTCCATGAACTTCAGCCTTCTGCTAGTAAGATGTGAGCGCACATACCACCTTGTATCAATGTGAATCCTGCATCACCTCATTAACTTTGTCATCGCATACAGCCCATTTCCTTAGATGGCATTGTAGTAAAGGAAGAAGAACAAACTGCCACACGAGTGTCACAAATTCTGTTTTTTTAAATTTCTGTGCTTGGGTGTGGTCATGTTTTACTCCATCAAGTCTGATGAAGTCAGATTCTCCGAATTCTGAAACTTCATACTCTTAAAACATCCATGGCATTGCCATTACTTTCCTTTTCCTTTTAAAAGTACTTCTTACAAGCTGAAGGACACCATTCCAGTGAGTGTATTTTGACTAAAGAGATGAAGCCATTTGTACATCCTCAGTGATGATCTGTGACTGTGATGAATATATTCATCTTTAAGCCTTGTAATGGGACCTCTTTCTGTTAAGTTTCAGTTTCTGATATATTACTCAACCACCTCTGACCTCTAAACTTTGGAATAGAAAATGTTGCAAAACTGTTTACCTCACTTACAGGCCAACGTTTAATTGTTGAACTGACATTTAATTCCTGAATAAATGGTGAGTTGGTATAACCAAAACTTAAAATTTCATCTTAAGTTTAACTATTTTTTAAAATTGCTTAGTTTTTTGCTATGCCTCCTAAGGCCTTCTCTAGACACCCTAATGGACCCTCTTTTATCTGCTCTACCTCAGTTCTTGTACCCTGCTCTGGCAAGATTACCCACTTTTGTTGCTGCTGCCATACTGTATTTCCACCCCTAATAATTATGCAAGCATGGTTGTCTGTATAAGGACTCCATCTCTGGTCATTGTTGTACACATCAATGACAACATAAACCAGTAACTTTTGTAGTTTTTGAAGTAAATACTTATGCTGTCATTGTCAGCACCAACAATACTCCGATTACAGATGAAATACAGGACCAGGTACATTTTTTACTAACTAACACGGCTAAAGTTTATTGGATAAGAAGGAAATCAAATAGTTACTTTAAACACAGAGAAAATGACATTAATCAAATAGTTGTTGACAATGTTTTATCATTATTCTGGGTTAACTTCATAACTTCTACGTATGAGTGATAAAAATGGGTCACTTATATAGCAAAATATATAGTGAGTATTATTGGCCAAGGCAGGCATTGTAATAGGTGTTGCTTTGTTGTTATTTTGTCTTCTGATTTGTTATCAAGTACGTCTCTTCAGAATTATCATCCACCAAACAACTTTACAAACTATTGACCAGCAAGTTATGGAAGCAAAATTGCAATCTTGTTTTTTCCTTTGATGAAACAGTTAAGAGCATTTCTCATGGAGGATTTGATCTTCAGATGAAGAAAAAGGACTATAATACATGAAATTGTTTGATTTTGATTTTCCATGTTTGAT
Organism: Erpetoichthys calabaricus; assembly: GCF_900747795.2. Taxonomy (NCBI): domain Eukaryota; kingdom Metazoa; phylum Chordata; class Cladistia; order Polypteriformes; family Polypteridae; genus Erpetoichthys; species Erpetoichthys calabaricus. Next base: position 32,911,703 of record NC_041409.2, on the reverse strand, counting down.
ATTATTGATTTTAATTAATTTATAATGATAATATCTTAAGTATTAATGATTTACACCAAATTCGGCTGGAGCAGGTATCGTTTAATTCTCTTTAGTCCCAAACTGGGGACATATTTGGTCTCTGATACACACGTTTTATACAAACAAGACACAGACAGAGTTAAATTAGGAAACTAGACCTTACAGTTTTAGTGGGGTTTTAAGTAATCCCAAAAAAGGGGACAGTGTGAGTTCCATAACCCCCCCCCCCCCCCCAAGTGGCTGAGGTGCCCCCAAGTTTTTCCTGTAATTTGGAGGACCTGTTTGCAGGGCTACTGTAGATTGTATAGGGTGGTCCAGATCTAACTATGCAACTTTTAATGCAATTCAATAATTGCATAATTAGATCTGGACCACCCTATAGGTTAACGTCATGCCCAGGACAAAGCAATTGCAGATTAAGCACCTTGCTCAAGGACCCAACAGAGTACAGTCACTTCTGGCATTTACGGGATTCGAACCGGCAACCTCCCGATTGCTGGCACATATCTCAAGCCTCAGAGCCACCACACCGCCCTGTGCAGTAGAATAGACTTTTATTTAGATAAGTCATTTGGGTGTAAGTGAACGAACCACAGTTGATGTACAAGCACTAATCAGCACAGGTATGCAAATTCAGTTGTTTATAAAACTGACCTCTCACCTTATTTTTTGGATCATTCTGTAGCAGACTACTGTAATGAACTCACCATCTTGCTGAGGAGTAAATAAAGGACACATTGGATAAGTTTCCTCTTGCCTGGTTTCTGTCTCAAAGAGGTTTTTATCAAACTTGTTCAAGTATAGAGAATACATTTCTTTCTTCAATTAAGATGTTGATTTCTTCCACAGGACTATGTCTTTTGGATAAGTGTTCTCAAGTTCAATCCTAGGGGCACACTGTGGCTTCAGGGTTTTGCCTAAACCAACTTTTAAATTGTACTTCTACATTAATTAAGCAAATGGTTATTTCTTAGTTTCTGTTTTTTGTGGCCAATTCACAAATTACCAAACTGGGTTTGCTCATTTTTTATTGGATTGAAGCAAGCAATATCTACGTTAAGTGAAGTAATTTAATGTTTTTTTTTTCCCCCCACCCCATCTTAGTTTTTAAGATTTTAATTATACTGTACTTCTATGGCTGTTATAACCAGTCATTTAATAATGAGAACACTACTGGGTGTATGACTAAATCAGGGGTGTCAAACTCAAATTTATTGTAGGAAAAAAATAACACTTAAAATATTATTGCCAGCATTGGGTACATCCAAAAACAACTACTACCACAAAGTTTTTCTTAACAAACAGGACACACAGGTACCTCTCTGCTCATCACAATTGTATATTCTGTCACGTAACTCTCTTGAAACGGGCTTCCCACTTTATCAGATTTTCTTTTCTTGGAAACTGCAACAGGTTAGGAAAGTTACCAGTGACCACAAAAATAAAATCAGCACAGAGCATAAAGTCGAGTGAGAGCGGCACAGACCACATTCACAGTTGTTTGAAATGGATACCGATCACATTTAACATGAGCAGAAATGCAAATGCATTTCCTCTTCATGTACAATGATCTAGTGAGGAAAAAGAAAAAATAAATAAATCAATAAGTACAAGTCATCACCAACATGCTAACAACCCAATTGTGCTTCACTCACTCAGAATATGAAACCAATGTAGGAAGTATTTTAAGATAGAGAAGCTTTTATCTGTGGCACCTCTGCATGAGAACCACTTTTTTCCACCCTCTCAAATGTACAAAAACAACATTTATTTATATAGCACATTTTCATACAAATAATGTAGCTCAAAGTGCTTTACATGATGAAGAAAGAAAAGACAAAATATATAAGAAAATAAAATTAGGCAATACTAATTTACATAGAATAAAAGTAAGGTTTGATAGCCAGGGAGGACAGAAAAAAAAAAATAAAAAAAATTCCAGACAGCTAGAGAAAAAAAAAATCTGCAGGTGTTCCGAGGCCACGAGACCACCCAGCCCCCTCTAGGCATTCTACCTCACATAAATGACCGCAATCAGTCCTCATGGTATTCAGGGCTCACATGGAAGAACTTGATGATGACGGTCATGTGGACTTCTGGCCTTTAATCCATCAATGTAGGGACATCACGGTGCTTTGAGCAGGCAGTCAGGGTTCCCACTCTTTTTAAGGAATCATTTTCCAGGACATTTCCAGGAGCTTTTTCCGGACATTCATGACAGGATCTGGTCATACAATCATACACTTTAGTCGCAGGCTTAACGCCATTTTAATTTCTCTTTGATTATGCAGGGACTTAGTGTCACCAATATGCTAAATTACATAAAGGCAACACCAATTAATGCACTGATGTATAATGGAGTTGTTTGACCTCTTTTTGTTACACACTGTTTTAAACTGCAAAACTCTTTTAAAGAAATAAATGCCTCTTGGATTGTGGAAAACTATCCAAACACTGACATATACTGAGCAATTCCATAATGTTCAGTACAGAGCTGTTGATCACACCATGAAATAGGCTACCATAGTGACCTAATTTCAGTAAAAGTTACTTGCATATTACATATTATGTCATTGTTTGTATCAAATAAATTTATGTACAATGTTTGTATTAAACAAAACTGCATAAAGCCAATTTATTGCCTATATCATGTGTATGATTCCTATAACTCTAATATATGCAACAATTGGCACGCGACAAAACAAAGTCAGAGTTAACTTTCAACTGGTAGCTTTACTGGGAATACAGCAGCTGTAGAATTTGCATAAGTCAACGACAAAGATTATAATAAAGAACTTATCTTTGTGGGAAAAGAAGCAAAATACATCCATTTTAAATCATGATAGCCTTGCCATCAATTCCTGAGTTGAAAACTTGGTTAAACTAGAAAGAATACTAGGAACAAAGGATAAGAGCCTGAACTCCAGTATATTGGGAAAAAAAACCAATCTATAAGTCACTGTAGTGTAACCTATGAAAAAGGCATCTGGTGTAGGCCTAGGTTTAGAAACAATGCTGGTGTTGCTCCTTGAGGTCTGATAAAACTGCATCCAGACCGATGACCTCTTTCTTTTTTTCAGCAACACTTTTACGACAGGCATTAGATTTTGTGAGCAGTGTAAAGTCCTGTTTTCTCTCAGCCTTCTCTGCCATTGCATCTGCTTCTTCTTGTATTGCCTCAATGCTAGTGATTATTTTCTGTCTCTTTGCTGCCACTTTTGTGATTTCAGAGCGGAGCTCTTCTCTTTGCTTGTCATTTTCAGTTTCCTTTTTCTTCTTTTTTTCATCATCAAGGTATTGGACATATCGCATCCTGGCATTTCTGCAATGCTGCAAGAGGGGCTTTGGCAATACTCCATCAAATGAGCCACCAGTCAAAGAATCTTGGATTAGGCGAAGAGACATCAGAGTCCTTCCTTTCAGATTTGTAACCAGCATGTCCTTATTCACAGAGTACCCTCTTTCGACCACTGCTTGCCCATGTGGCAATGTGAACAGGTCTTTCATTGATTTCCACAGAATTGCGTACTCTGCTTTGTCACCAGCAAATCTTCCCATGAATGCGTCCAGCCGACCGGAGCTACTTCTATACCCTTGAAATTCCTCCTTATGGTGCTGCACCATTTCAGTGAGGAACATCTTGTACTCACTCAGAATTTGGTCACAGTCCTCTGCTGTATGCCATTTGGCGTTAAGAAGCAGCTGTAAGAGCTTCTCAAACATGGCGATGGCACGCCTTTCATCGCTGATCATAGTTACTGGATCTAGGCATGCCATGTGCCTTACTGCTGCATAATTCAAAGGGCATTTGTCCAGCAGTTTCTTTGCTGTTGCGGACAGGAAGGCTACACATTCTCTCCGGAATTGTTGACCCGGCAGCGGTTTTTCAAGCAGCTTCTCTGAGGCTTTCTCAAGAGCTTGTTTGGTGGAAAAGCCAAGATCCACCTCTTTCAGTGGCAAATGGAGTGTTTTGTCCAGTACATCAATTTTAAGCATTTGGACAGGTGTTTTGATGTTATCCAGTACCTCCCTCTTCATAAAGCATGAAATCAAACTCTTCAGAAGGGCCTGAAGGTCTTTTGCCAAAAATGGCATCATAGGGGCATCAGTCTGGAAAGTCTCAAGAAAGGGTTTCAGCTGCCTTGCCACATAGGCAAAAAACTGTAATTTTGCCTCAAAAAGGGGGTCACCAACAGCCTCTCTGACCACAGTGTATGATGTTGACGTTGGCATTTTACTCTTTGGCAGTTTCTTGTAATTGTCGACAAATATTTCAACATGTGGCCACATCTTAAGTGCTCTCTCTGCCACTGGCAAGTCCTCCACCCACCTGTGAGCACAGAAGTTTAGAGGTAATGTTGATGTTTTGGTAATTTCAATAAAGTCATCCCATCTGGCTGGTGTGTCATGAAAAAGCTGCCAAAGGGCTCTTAGTTTGTCACCTATCTTCCATCCACTTTCCTTCTCGCCTTGTTGGAAGCTTCCATGAACTGTATGAAGACCACAGGTTCCTAGGTTTATCAAGCTTCTAATATCTGGGGCCTCCTTAGACCTGTCTTCTTCAAATAATCTCAAAAATTTTTTGTTGACACTTGGTCTATCCATCGAGATTTGCAGGAGCTTGTTTGGATCAAGTGGAGTGAGGGAAACTTTAATGCTCTCAACAAGCTTCTCTGATTGTGTGTGCCCTAGAAGCTGGGAGTCCAGATAATGCACAACTACCTTTTCTTCATTATCACTCCAGTACCGCACAAGCACATCCATCTGCTCGGTCTGTGTTATTTTGCTGAGGCATTCATCAAATGAAATGGTATAGCAGTTGGACTATCTAATGTCTTTCACTAGCTTGTCTCTGAAATATGGTGCAAGGCCAAAACACATCAGATACGCTGCTTTTGTTGCACCACATGAGAATTTTTGGGCAATTTCACTATCTGGAAACATCAGGTGAAACAATGAACCCATATCTGAACAGGAATTGAAAGAATATTTGGAAAGGGCCACTTTAATCACCCAGCGGATCTCTGCTTCTAAAACAGCTTCACTTGAAAAATGAGCTCCGATTGTGGGTGTAGCTTGAGGTGGAGTTACAGAAGTTGATGGCTGGACCTCGCTGCTTCCTTGACTCTCTGATTCTGCTGCCTGTCTGCTAGCTTCAGAATTTTAGGGGGTGGGAGATTGATTGATGAAATCAGTCATGCGTGGTCCTGTGCCTTGACTTGACATGTGTCCCTGTCCTTTGGCATGGCTTTTAAGAGCAGAAATGCCCATGTTGCCTACATCAAAAGCTTTCTTGCATATCTTGCAGTATGCCCGATGTACATTATCTGTCACATGTCCTATCCAGTCCCTGAACTCAGGATTTATCTTCCATTCCTCCTTAAACGTACACCTCCTTGACATGATTCTGCTTTCCCTCACTTCTGTAATTAGAAATACATTCTCTAAATTAACCATTATAGGCTACTATTTTTCCTGCAACACTGCCTATTAGTGTCAAAAACATTAAATACAGTAATGTACAAAAATGTAGGCTAAATAGAAATACTGATCCAGTACAGATTTTCTGTAGGCTAACTGTGGTAAACTTAATGTGAAAGCATACCCATATAATTCCTCTAGAGAGAGCTAACGTTCTGTGGAATAATGGAAGCCAGCTAGAATAAGAAGTTGAGCCAGGAGCTGTTAAGCGTGTTCAGTTGTGCAAATAAACGGCACAAGCCAAGTAATATTTATTGTGTGGCGATTGCTCGGCTGCAAGGATATCACACGAACCTACACAAACACACAAGAACAGGCATTTAGATGTAGGCTTCAAGTAGCCTAAGCCCTATTTGTTTTAAATGAAAGCAGTAGCTCTTAGTTTAATTCTTTTTAAGACTGTTATCGTGTTCGTGCTGTTTTAGGTTTGGTTCACTGAATTTATTTGCTTAACAGTGGGACCACGTAGGCCTACAAAATGATTTTAGATTGATTAAGCAATTTCCTCCGGGATCAATAAAGTATTCTGATTCTGATTACCGTCATTAGACAATTAGCACTATGCTAACACCTAATGGGAATTGCCATTAACAGGCTAACAGAAATTAGCATCGGCAATTTACTTGACATGTTTAATATGCAACCTAGGTCCACATCAGACGGTATGAAGTAACAAAACTGTCAGTTGCACCATATGCACTGTGGTCATACTTACAGTCATGCACTCAGCAGAAATTTCAAGTGATGAACTGATGTTCTGTTGTTCTCCTGTCAGCTACTGACAAGCTAGAGCAACGAGGGTCAAAACTCAAATATAATTGCCTATACATGTCTCAGTAGGTGGAGACATTGCGCAGCAGAGGCCACGACCTAGCTCAGCTGTCATCATATCTAGACTTATGAACAGCAAGCTGTTTCAAACAGAAAAATTAAAAAGCGAAAACAGAAATAAAATTCCAGGACAAGAAAGATTATTTCCAAGACATTTGGCCATTTCGATCAGTTTCCAGGTCATTTCAATGACTGGAAAATAACCCTCAAAATTTTCAGGTTTTCCATGTTTTCCAGGACACGTGGGAACCCTGAGTAGTGGAGTAGATTGATAGATGGATTTAATAACTGGTTGAACCTCCTTTAATCTAAGAGTTCACATACTTTTTCCATAGCACACTGTGAATGTTTTATGGGTGTGTTCAGTAATGAAAGATTATAATTGTTAGTGTGCTATTGGCATAAATATATTGTGTTTATCTATACATGTGACTTAGATGAAGATCAGATCTGCATTAATTGGTCATAAAATGTGAATATCAGGTAATTTCAAACTGTTCAGATACTTTTTCTTGTCACTGTGCTCCCAATACGTTCTTCCAGTTGTTCAATCCACACTGTATTCTGTGGGATATCTCTGTATCTAATTCTTCATCTTGTACTACCATTAACCCTATATATTTACATTATCCACTCCTTTCAATAGCTCCCACTGTAGGCCAAGTTCTGAATCCTGATCATTGTTAAAACTACAAATATTTATTCTTCTTCTGACTTAGCTTTCAATCCAATATTTTCCAAAGCCATTTTCCATTCTTTCAACTTTCTCTTCACTTCCTCCATTCTGGTCATTCATGACACAAATGTTGTAGTTAGCGATATAAAAAAACTTATAATCACAGCATTATTGTTATCTGCAAACCTGTTTTGCTCAATAAACATTCTGTAATCATATTTTAGGAATAATAAAAATCATTTATATTTAAATAGTGCTTTTCTCTCTACTTAAAGCACCTTTAACAAACAGTGGGGAGCCACTTCAATAATCACAAGTGTACAACATCCACCTGGATAATGCGATGGCAGCTATTCTTGCACAAGTACACTCATCACATATTAACTATTAGATGGTGAAGTAGTGCGAGACATAGTTAGCCAGTTAATCATCCCCTGTGCCTAGAGGACCAGAATGACTGGGCCATGGTGGACACTTCAGCCTGAAGTTTGGGATACATCCCATTCTTTATTTCTGTATTCTTATGACAGAGTCAGGACATTGGTTTTATGTCTCATCCGAAGCACTACGCTATTTTTACAACACAGTGTCCTCATCACTGCACTGGGGCATTGGGATCCATATTCAGACCACAGGGTAAGCGCACCCTGCTGGCCTCACCAACAGCTCTTCCAGCAGCAACCACAGCTTATCCCAGATGGTCTCCTATCCAATTACTAGCCGGGTCTCAACATGCTTAGCTTCAAGTGGATTACCTGTTTAGAAGTGTATGTGGTATGTACTATAGTTTAAAACATAAAAACTTTCTTGACTATAAAGAGGGGGATCCTGTCCATCAAAAAACTAAGTTTGCTCAGAAATTAAATGTCACTGTTGTCAGTGAGTGCAATTGCTTCAAAGCAAATAAATTCAGATGACATTACAAGAGGCCATAGGAAGAAACTTATTGACTGCAGAATGACCATTGTAAATAGAGGCATAAAAAGGCAGGTGGCCAGTAAGAAATAAAGTCTAAAGTTTAACTGGGCTTATTGGAGGATCAATCACATGACTAAAATAAAAAGAACTAATGGATTTTCTGCTAATAGTTAATTAAAGCTAAAGGCCAATAAAGTTAATGGGAAAAAAACTAATGCCATACAAATTAGTAACTGGTCAGCAATGGTCTGTTAATAGTTAATTATAGCTAACAGGCAACGTCTTAATGCAAGACAATGTAATGTCAGCAAGAAAGGTTATAAAGGAGCATACAACTCAGAGAAGCATTTCGTATGAATGAATGGAAGACACCCCATGACTGTCCATGCCTAGGACCATGAGTTCACTTCCTCTGAAAATGGAACAGTGATCATAGGAGACCACACACTGAAACACAGTAAGACAATTGTGCCATCTTATAGGCTTCCTCAGTTGTTTCAACATTAAGAGAAAATGCAACATTTAAAAGTATGTTAAATATATTTTCTTTTATACTATAATTTATACCATAATTTCCTTGTCTTAATACAGTGCATCCAGAAAGTATTCACAGCGCATCACTTTTTCCACATTTTGTTATGTTACAGCCTTATTCCAAAATGGATTAAATTCATTTTTTTTCCTCAGAATTCTACACACAACACCCCGTAATGACAACGTGAAAAAAGTTTACTTGAGGTTTTTGCAAATTTATTAAAAATAAAAAAATTGAGAAATCCCATGTACATAAGTATTCACAGCCTTTGCTCAATACTTTGTCGATGCACCTTTGGCAGCAATTACAGCCTCAAGTCTTTTTGAATATGATGCCACAAGCTTGGCACACATATGCTTGGCCAGTTTCGCCCATTCCTCTTTGTAGCACCTCTCAAGCTCCATCAGGTTGGATGGGAAGCGCAGCCATTTTAAGATCTCTCCAGAGATGTTCAATCGGATTCAAGTCTGGGCTCTGGCTGGGCCACTCAAGGACATTCACAGAGTTGTCCTGAAGCCACTCCTTTGATATCTTGGCTGTGTGCTTAGGGTCGTTGTCCTGCTGAAAGATGAACCGTCGCCCCAGTCTGAGGTCAAGAGCGCTCTGGAGCAGATTTTCATCCAGGATGTCTCTGTACATTGCTGCAGTCATCTTTCCTTTTATCCTGACTAGTCTCCCAGTCCCTGCCGCTGAAAAACATCCCCACAGCATGATGCTGCCACCACCATGCTTCACTGTAGGGATGATATTGCCTGGTGATGAGCGGTGCCTGGTTTCCTCCAAATGTGATGCCTGGCATTCACACCAAAGAGTTCAATCTTTGTCTCATCAGACCAGAGAATTTTCTTTCTCATGGTCTGAGAGTCCTTCAGGTGCCTTTTGGCAAACTCCAGGCGGGCTGCCATGTGCCTTTTACTAAGGAGTGGCTTCCGTCTGGCCACTCTACATTTACATTTACATCATTTAGCAGACGCTCTTATCCAGAGCGACTTACAACAGTGTTTGTTAGTTTTTTTTTTTTTTTTTTTTTCGCATACCCCTTGGGGTCAGAGCGCAGGGTCAGCCATTGTACAGTGCCCCCTGGAGCAATTACAGGTTAAGGGCCTTGCTCAAGGGCCCAGCAGAGTAGGATCTCTTTTTGGCACTGACGGGGATACAGGCCTGATTGGTGGATTGCTGCAGAGATGGTTGTCCTTCTGGAAGGTTCTCCTCTCTCCACAGAGGACCTCTGGAGCTCTGACAGAGTGACCATCGGGTTCTTGGTCACCTCCCTGACTAAGGCCCTTCTCCCCCAATCGCTCAGTTTAGATGGCCGGCCAGCTCTAGGAAGAGTCCTGGTGGTTTTGAACTTCTTCCACTTACGGATGATGGAGGCCACTGAGCTCATTGGGACCTTCAAAGCAGCAGAAATTTTTAAGTAACCTTCCCCAGATTTGTGCCTCAAGACAATCCTGACTTGGAGGTCTACAAACAATTCCTTTGACTTCATGCTTGGTTTGTGCTCCGACATGAACTGTCAACTGTAGGACCTTATATAGACAGGTGTGTGCCTTTCCAAATCATGTCCAATTAACTGAATTTACCACAGGTGGACTCCAATTAAGCTGCAGAAACATCTCAAGGATGATCAGGGGAAACAGGATGCTCCTGAGCTCAATTCTGAGCTTCATGGCAAAGGCTGTGAATACTTATGTACATGTGCTTTCTCAATTTTTTTATTTTTAATAAATTTGCAAAAATCTCAAGTAAACTTTTTTCACGTTGTCATTATGGGGTGTAGTGTGTAGAATTCTGAGGAAAAAAATGAATTTAATCCATTTTGGAATAAGGCTGTAACATAACAAAATGTAGAAAAAGTGATGCGCTGTGAATACTTTCCGGATGCACTGTATGTTTGTTGCATTTCCTGGGAAGAATATATTGTATTGAGTGTAACTGCAGTCCTAAAAGAACACACTCCTAGGGAGTGTGTACCCCCTGCTCAACACAAATATCATCACCTGTCATACCGCTAAGTCCTAGACTTTAGCAGGAACTTGGGGAGACGAAGTATCAAGACTGTGAGTCAGTGGGACAATAAAGGAGGCAGGCACAGCTGACTAAAAAGGTATATTAATTGGAGAAAAAAAATTCATAAAGAAATTATTAAAAATCACAATACTAGTCTATTCACTGCCAATCCATCACCCAGCAGCTCTCATTGTAACCTTCTCCTGGTCTGAACAGAACTCCCCAGTTTCTGGAATAAAGATCACCTTTTATATCAGGTTAACCATCAACTGTCCCGGGTCTAACACCCCTTGCTCTCCCTTGTCACATGCTTAGACTAAACATTATCAATGTTGACTGTGCCGTGCGCACCTACATTGCCAACACTCTGCACTACATCATTCGTTAATGTCTGCGATGGGTGTCCACCACACACTTGTCTGTTACTCCACAGCGCTGTAGCCTCTAAACACCACGGCCGCACAACGGGCAGCAGGCACGCACCCCCACCCAAGGGCCCTTCGCATTGAAACATGTGCCACCCTGTCCACTCCGAGCCTGACAAACTATGGCCGCTTCATATGTGCCCCCAGGGAACAAACCAGTAAGCAATAAATGTTTTTTTTTATTTTTCTCTCTCTCTTTTATTAGAAGGATGGTGTATGCAAACAAAAAAAAAAGAGCAAAGTACTTTTAAATTATTACGTTGGGAGGAGGTTTCTTACATCACCAAAAACCATGCGCTGGGGGTTTAGTCTTTTATCTCACAAGTCAACACATCCATAACCAAATCAAAGATGTGCTTAAAGATGATGCCTGGTGCAGACCCACTTGAACCAAGATCTTGTCTGTTATCCCAATACTGCCGTTAACATGACTCCCCACTCCCTCATACATATCCTGGACAATCTTCACATACTTTTCCGATACTCCCTGCCCCCTTGTGCACCTCTAGTCTTCTTAACATGGCACTCTATCATAAGTTTTCTTCAAATCAACAAATGCAATATGCAAGCCTTTCTGTTTTGTCCTTCTCTTATGAGTTACCTCAACGCAAAGACTACATCAGTTGTTCCTCTCCTAAGTATAAAACCAAACTGTTCCTCCTGAATTGTTGTCTCTTCTCTAAGCCTTCTCCCTACAACCCTTTCTCAAATTTTCATTGCTTGTGACACCAACTTTATTCCTATGTAGTTTCAACAATTCTAAATATTTCCTTTCTCCTTAGTAATAGGGTGTTGTACCGTGTTAGCCATTATAAATGTAGTGAAAAGCTACTCAAAGTGCTTTTCATAGTGAGGGGGGGAGCCACTTCAACCACCACTAATGTGTAGCATCCACCTGGATGATGTGACGGCAGCCATTTTTGTGCCTGTGCACTCACCACACATTAGCTATTAGGTATGGAAGAGGTGAGAGAGAGAGAGAGAGAGAGAATTTAGCCGCAGCATCGGGATACACCAAACCAAACTTTGGTTTACACCCTACTCTTTATGAAGGATCTCCAGGGATATTTTATGACTACAGAGAGTAAGGACATTGGTTTTACGTCTCAGTCAAAGGATGGTGCCATTTTTACAGCACAGTGTCCCCCATCACTGCACTGGGGCATTGGGATCCACATTCAGACCATAAGTAAGCACCCCCTGCTGGCCTCACCAACACCTCTTCCAGCACCAACCCAAACTTTCCTAGATGGTCTCCCATTGAAGTACTGGCCGGGCCCAAATGTGCTTAGCTTCAGGTGGATGACCTCTTCTGTAAATGCAGGTATTATGGCTGTTAGCTATTCATCCAGTCCTGTTGCCATTCCATTTTTCATTCTTTTCAATGTCACCTTTACTTCCTCCCACCTTATTCTTAGTAGTAGCCCTTCAAATGTGACTCCATCCCAAAATACAACCTTTGGATTTTCTTCATTCAACAGCTTTAAAAAGTAACCCTGCTCTCTCTTTTTGATCCTATCATCCTCACTCAAGACTACACCTTACTTATGTTTCATCTGCTTTATCTAACTAAAATCCCTTCCAGTCTTGTTCCTATCCTTGGCTATTCTAAAAATCATCCTCTCTCTCTCTTTTGTCTCCAGTTTTTCTTACTCCTCCTTATCACTGCCATCACAGCCTCCAGCTTGTCTGCCTATACATTGTGATGGATGGCCGGCGAGAGTTTCCAGCCCTCAACCCCAGGAGGAGCTCTCCCGACAGCATGGACGTGCCCCAAGTTCCAGCAGGGCCTAATGGACTTTGTAGTTTTTATACACAGCCCTGCTGGATACCTTGGGGACCACCAGGAGTCGCTGCGAGGCTCGTGGATTCTTATGTGCCCTATAACCTGGAAGTATGTCCTGGTCATGTGAACAGGAGAGATGACGTACTTCCAGGTTGAAGAATAGGACTTTTACCCTGACCCGGAAGTAATAAAGACTTGTGGACTGTTGGGCAGAAACACCTCGGGGTCAGGGAGTATAAAAGGACTCTGGGAAAGCCCAGACACTGAGCTGAGCTGGGAGGTAGGGTGGCTAAGTGTCTGGGAGCGGAGGAGAGAGTATTGTGATTAGCGATTGGTTTGTTTACTGTATGAATAGTGTGGAGTGGAGGGTGCTTTGTGCACGTTATTATTATTTAATAAATAATAATAGTACTTTTACCTGGTGTTTGGAGTGGTACCTGAGGGTTCAAGAGGTCGATAAGAGCCTCAACTGCTACAACATTTACTGTTTTTCCTTCCTTGGTGATTGTTGCCACTTCTTATTTTCCCCCCTTCTTAACTTTTATCATGTCCTGCAACTCTCTACTCTACCACAATGTCTTTTGGTCTCCAGGTGGTCTTTTTCCAGACATCATACCCAACACCTTTTCTTAATACAACTTCGCTATTCATCTCCCACCATTCCTCCATACTATACTCTTTCCTCCAATTACACTGGTAGCCTTCTTAGCGTTCACTCTTTACTTCTGGTATAAATGAGCCTACAGCATAAACCTACATCTCAACCTCTGCAGCATGGCATTTATTCTTGGAAACACAAGCCAGAAACATTTAATTTTCACAAAAAAAAAAAAAAAAAAATTTATATATATATATATATATATATATATATATATATATATAAATTTAACAGAAACGTGTTGATACCAAAACATCAACATAAATCCAGTAGAAAAGGTCTGACGAGTGTCTACTGCTGTACTGAAGCATGTTCAATACACATTTTTCAAGTGATATGTTATGAAACAGTCACCAGTGCACAGCCTGATGTCTTAATCAGGACACCAGATGTGTGTTTACTTGCACAGTTTTGTTTTTTTTTTTTTTTCTTCTATTGCTTGTGCATGAGAGGGTAGAATGTCAGTGCCCGATCCAAACGATCAACATGCCCTGTAGCTGTGTTTTCCCAAAGTTTCCAAAATTCAGCAGCTCTAACTCAAAAAATGGGATTCAACAAAGGCCTGACGTGCAGAAATGATTCCACAGACAAAATATCTTCGTTTTTTAAGTGTTTAGTTAAGTTTCAAAGTAAAACAGTTCACACAAAAAAGAAAATTAAAATAGCAAAAAATAGAAAAAATTATAATAAGAAAAGTTCAGTTCTAAGCTTAATCTTGTTACATCTTAAATCGTTACTATTCACTTATTTCTGAACCATTTCGAAATGTTTCCGAACCATTTCAAAGCGATCAGAAAACTGTATGCTTATCCCATTTCTAACTTGAAAATGGGTCTTTCAAGTCCCTGTTTACTGGGACCTGTTTTAAACACAACAAGAGCTTATTATCACACTGTTTCTCAGTTATAGCAAGAAGATTCTGTCTCTTACTAACTTATAGGGGGGAAAAGACTATACCATTGTCTATGACTATGGAAGAAATTATATTCTATTCAAATAAAGCAAACATTAATATGAGTTTAACTCAAAACTTTAACTTTCTATGATTGGCTCTTACATGCCCCTTATGCTATTGTTGGCTACCCCAGTGCCAGGATTAGTGAATTCATGAGCAACTGCTGCTGCATTGTGATCATTGTGGCCCCGGGTTCAAGAGACATAAGGTAGAAGCAGCCAACCCGGACCATCAGACGCTAACATCTTTCTTGTCCTACTTGATCATAATCATGTTGTCTTTGAGCCACTCACCTACTTGCATCACAGTGGACCTTCAGGCTACTGAATACACCAGGCATGTGACGGCGCTTTGCTCGACCAATGCCATAGTTTAGGTTTAGACTGACTTCATTATCCTAGAGGGAAATTTGTTTGCAGCAGGAAAGTACAAAAACACAAGAGATTGTTACAGAGATCCAATAGATAAACAAAGACAACATTTGACAACCAATGTTACTGCATAAACACACACTCAAGATCAATACAAAGAATAATAATTACTTTCAACAGTACACAAAATAATAATGCAGAATTAAACATTTAGCAGCACCCCTACAGGTAACAGAATTCAAAATGCTATTGCTCTTTACCTTTGGAAACCTAAATCTGCAGCCTGATGGCAACAGCTGGAATTTGGAGCAAAGAACATTGGCTACTTGCCTGGAAGAACTGAGTTGGCTTTCTTTGGCATCAGTTCTGGTTCAGATTGTCCTCACTATGGCTCGATTCAACTAATGGTTCAGTTTCAGTTTGTTCTAAAACTAACTTTAGAGCTTCTCGTTTATACGGCGATGTGTTTTGGTTGAAGGCTCTCTCCTACTCATGAATATCGATTAGTTATACATTGGAGTTGCAAAATAAAAAACGCAGAGAAAGTCATGTTTTTGTACAGCATAAGGTTATTTTATCCACTAGATGGCAGCAGAATAATGTCCAGAAAGTTATTCGGCCTTATCGCCTAATATTGAACTATAACAGCTTTATTCGGAGTATTTACATTAAATTCTGAGACCGATGGGTTAATATAAACGTCCCATACATGAAAACTTGAAATATCCAACATAAGAAATGATTTTAAGATATCAAAACCCATGTTGAATTAATACAGTTTAAAAATTTTCAAACGTGCATACAGTAACCTTTTGCATTAATGGTTGCGCCTATAAAAGATGTACAACGAGGGGAAGCAAGAGGTCTGGTCCCATTTAAGGAAGGCAAAAAGAAAGGCGCTTCTCTAACAAAAAGTCTTGTTAACATTTATTTTAGGATGACATAATAAGACACCTTTCGGCCAAAGACAGGTGTCTAATATCAGTTGTGCTATCCTGGGTGTCAGTCGGTCGTTTTGTAATTCACTTTGTCCTAAACAGGGTCGCTGGGTGCCAGAGCCCATCCCAGTCAGCATATCGCGCAAAGCAGGAACAAACCCTGGACTGGGCGCCAGTCAATCGCAGGGAGACCATACATACACACACCCAACCAACCACAGCAGGGGCAATTTAGTATCGCCAAACCACCTAACCTGCATGTATTAGGACTGTGGGAGGAAACCAGAGCATCCGGAGGTCACCCTTTGGAACACGGGGATAACTCCACGCAGGGAGTTCCCGTAACGCTATCTTGAGTTGGTTAATACAAATTAAGTTATTACCTGTGCACAACACAGCCTTGTGTCGCTGCTAACGCCAGTCTTCAGATATCTTATGTCCGCGGATCGTAAGGCACAACTGCGAGTTCTGGCTTTAATCCGTGCATCCTACAAACTGAGATCTCTTGCCGTCCAACTTTTTTCTTTCAGTATTCAACCTGAAGGCAGACACCATTTCTGCATAACACCCGAAAGCTTCTTCTGTTTCCCTCAAATCACTGCTGGATTCGGACACACCCCCTTATCGTGTGAACTAGATAACTAACTTGTCTTTTCCAGCTGTTAACGTAGTCTAGTACTCACAACAGACTGAGAAAAATAGTTAACACCATCCTTTTCGATTTCTCTCTTTAACGTCAATCTGTTTTCCAGCTTATTCCAGAATTAAAGTATTACCTGACTGATTTAGAGTGACCAGAGTGTCCCCCAAACAGTCATAGTTTTTTTAAAAAAGCCGCCTGCGTCTCTTTCTCCCCCTCTGGGTGGGACCTCAGGGTGTAGGCCGGGCGCGTAGCGTCATTGAATCACGTGCGCCTATCAGCTGACAGTTCACGTGACCAACACTCAGCGCTCGTTCTTATCTTCTGGCATGGACAGTTGATGACATTAACAACTGAATGCCATGCACTTTGGCTTTACAGGGAATAATCTTTTATACGGTCGTCGTGGACGTTCCCGGAGATGAGGGTGAGTTGCCTGTGCTTATAGGCCCCACGTTTCTGCGGCGCTAGGAGGCCTTTTTATGTTGACAATCGTTTCGCGTTTAGTATGTCGGATCCCACAGAACTTCGGCATTAGTCTGCCAGTGGCAGGGACACGGGAGTCGGAAGCATAGTACACCCGTACGGCACTCTTCTGCGATGGGCCTGAAGGGCTAAAAGATTGGGGCTGGCTGGTATTTCTTATGGATGGAACTTTGGACGCGACATTAAGTCATCTGTCCGGCTGAACTGCTGGTTTACAGAAAGCCTTGATTAGGTTGTGTTATTGTAGGATTTTAAAGAAGGAAACCCGTCTTTATTTCTTGTAATCACCCAAGCGTGTGATGTCAATTGATTTAAAGCGGCAGCACCCATTTGCACCCAAGTGCAGTAACTTTTTTTCGGGAGTTTCTGTCATTTTTAATATTCAGACAGAAACGCAAATGATAAGACATTGTAGTGCGAGTCGCTAGATAACGGTGTTCAATGGCACAGCCTCTGCTTTTCCAGAACGTGTTTTTCTGTAAGGTCTGTCCCGATGGTCAAGCAATTCTTACAAAGTTTCTAAATATTGTTTTGCATGGGCAAAGTCACTAAGCAAACGAAGCTGGCAGGACTTCTTTGGATTTTAAATTTTTCGGGTAAAACTTTATTTTGCCCAGGGTGAAATATGGTATTTTACTGAAGCTCAGTTATATTATTTTGTTATGACAAACAACCAAACCTCTCAAGTATTCCCCATGAAAAAGAAAGAAACCACCATATTTGACAGGCCCAGGCCCTGTGAGGCACTATAAAGTCTTATTTCTGTTGGTATAAAGGGGCCTCCATAACATTTCTTGACACTCTTCAGCTGAATGATTTGTTGGCTGCAAGTCCTCTGTGTTGGTGTGTCAGAATGAGGATGTGCAGCATTGTTCATTATGGCACACAGTTGTGTGTTGATTTTCTCCCCCTCTACTACCACCAGGGGGTCTATAGCGCATTCCATAACTGAGCCTGTGAATACGTGAAGGAAGTCATTACCCTCGTTAGAGAAGCACATTCTTGTAGGAAAAAGAGTCTGCTCTGCCCCTCCTTCTCTAGTTCTTTTGTATTACATGACCAGTCCTGCCTGCCATTGATGTGGACCGCTGTGTACTTGTAGGAGTGGACCACCTCCAAATGCACTCCCTGAATAGTGACTAAGCATACAGGCTCTTTTGTTCCACAAGTTCCTTGGTTTTACTGATGTTAGGTTGCAGACAGTTGTTCCTGCACCAAGAAACAAAGTTCTCTGCCCGTGTCCTCTCCTTTGTTTCACCCCTCTTCCGTGATCATCAGAAAAGTCCTGCACATGACATGACCTGGTGTGTTATTAATAGTCTGAGGAGTACAGAGTGAAGAGAAAAACAGACAGGCCTGTTCCTTGTGGTGCTCCAGTATTACTCACATCCTTATCAAACATGCAGTGCTTGAGCCTCACAAATTGTGGTCAGCCCAGCAGGTAGTCCATTACCCAGTACACCATCAATTAATCCACCTTCACTATCTCTGAGATGACTCTTTAACAGGGGTGGCTAGATAGTTTTGAAGGCGCTGGAGAAATAAAAAAAAAATCATCCGCACAGTCCTGCCAGCTTTGGCCAGCCTTGTAGAGCAGACAGAGAATTGCATCTTCCACTCCAATCTTTGTCCAATAGTCAAACTGCAGTGGGTCCAGGTGGTCTACCAGAAGAGGACTCAATTAGTCCAAGACCAGCCTCTCCAAGGTCTTCATGATGTGAGAGCATCACTGGTTTGTAGTCATTAGGTGAAGAGGCGCCTGCCTGCCTTATTTGGTAAAGGATCGTGGTGTAAGAAGATTGGCAACCAGAACTCCTCTTTCAGTGGCTGGGTGCTACAAATGGCAGTAAGGTAGACTTGTGTGTTGCACTCTGTGTATGCTGTTCTTTTATTTTATCATATGTGTGCTTACACATGTGCTTTTGTTAGTATTACAGTAATTGTGCACCTGACAAAAGTGTGAAACCAAATTTGAATTTTGCACAATTATGCTGCTTAATTACTAACCTCAGGAACCAGAATGAGGCTGATGACGAGGTTATTTTTTTTATATTACTAGAACAATTTGTAAAAATAATTATTGTACGCACGCTGATTACATCAAGAATAATGCATATGCAGGAAGTACTTGTAATGCTAGTTGTTATTTTTGTTGCTTTTTGCTGTGACCCGTTTGAGATGTTCTGGTTCAGTATGGGTTTAACATGCAACCAAGTATGGTGTGATATGTCACAGCATGATCTTTTGGAGACTGTGATGCAACAAAACAAAATAGGAACTAGGATGAATGATTTTAATGGAAAAGCAGCTTTTGAAGTTTCTTTTGTCACAAAAGGTAAATGATGTTGGCTGGTCTTCCTGAAGCTTTGAAATAAGCGTATCTGATTTTTTGCATGTTTGGGTTGTTTATATCCGATCAAACAGGAATGACCGTGGACTCCACTTTATGTCTTAGCCTGTTTTACCCCTGTGCTTTTAAGTGGACTGAGCATTTGGAAGCCTTATTATAGAGTCGGGCTTGTAATTTGCCTCTGCTGCTTTGAGGATAAGGCCCCATAATGTTTGTTTTTGTTTAAAAATACAGACATTAGTCACTCTTATTGCCTTTTGTCCACACTAACCTGGTGTTTTCATTCCTTGAGAATGGAGACTCCTGAAAATGCTCTTCTGTGCTGCATACATCTGAAAATGCAGCCTCAGCGATGCAGTGTGGATGGACAAAAACATAGACTCTGATCGGCTCTGATTTGTTTGCATTTATTATGTGCCCCTGATAGGATCCTGCTCATTACAATGTCTTATTTCCTTGCCTGCCTTCCTTCTTGTTAGAAACCACATTCCAACAAAGCGGACATAGAAATGTTGTTTACATGAATGTGTTACAATTGAGTTTTGTACAGTTTGTTTTTTTGCATTAAGCACAAAAGGCTAATAATTTGCCAGTCACTACAGTTTTGCCATAAATCATGTGGTTGGCAGCATTACTGTCTTTTCAAGAATTTTTCGGTTAATTTGCCCAGTGAAGGCAAACAGTTACCATATGTCATATGCATTTTCAGTCATTTTAGTGTTAACAGAGTTACTTTTGTAAATGATGTGAAAATGCTAGTGTGGACGGAGATTGTTTTAGTTTTGAAAATGCCATTTTTTAAATGAACATGTAGTAGTGTGGACATAGCCTAAGACCACATTCCCCATTACCAAATAATGGTGTGACCTGGAATAGGTCTCTAAATAATTCTAAAGCTGAATTTACATGTCATGCTAGTTAAATCAAAACAGTGTAAATATTGTGGAGTCCATCCATCCATCCATTTTCCAACCCGCTGAATCCGAACACAGGGTCACGGGGGGTCTGCTGGAGCCAATCCCAGCCAACACAGGGCACAAGGCAGGAAACAATCCTGGGCAGGGTGCCAACCCACCGCAGGACACACACAAACACACCCACACACCAAGCACACACTAGGGCCAATTTAGAATCGCCTGTGCAGATCATGCTAATCAGGCCCTTGGGTGAATACTAATGGTTTTGTTCTGGCTATTTTGATAACAGTGCTGAATATTTTGTAAAGTAACAGGATCTTTTTATGAGTTAACTCAAATATTCAACAGGAACTTAATATGCAACTTTATTGGTTGTATTTTGAAGCATTTTCCATACACAGCCCTCCTGCTTCATAAAATAACAATTGCATTGTTTATTGTTGGGATTGCTTTAAAGTGCACACATTCTTTGACAAATTGTCTTTGTTGTTCTGATGTGTAAATCTTTTCTGTTCCAGTCAGGCAGTGTGGTGTAGCAGTTAAGGCTTTGGACTTTAAGCCCTGAGGTTGTGGGTTCAAATCCTGCTAGTGACAATATTTGACCTGCCCGCGTTGCAATTGGAAAACCCAAAGAAATGTAACCAATTGGCTCATAAGTGTTAGATAAAGAATTCAGCCAAATAAACAAATGTAAATGTAGTCCGTAACAATGAACATTGTGCTATTTATTTAAACAAATTTAGTTTTACTAGGTGGCTTCGCCCCCTGCTCGCTTCGCTCGCCAACCCCCGTGTTTGGTTTTCCGGATACACACTTTTAAGATTTTTTTTTTCTTTGAATTGTTGCTATTTCATTAGTTTCACTTTTATTTCAGAACTTCTGTAAAAACAATATTTGTAATCTTGCGAGTCCCAATATGCTGAATCTTTTTAATGAGGTCAGGACAGGTTTCTCTGTTTGGAATTTCAGCACAGACAAAATGATCTACATCATCAGCAGTTAATAATTTTTTTTTTTACAAAGTAAAAAAGTAAGTAGAGTTCTGCATTGGACTCCTGTCTGTAAAGTCGTGCTATTTTCCTCTCACAGTTCCAAAAGTACATGGGGTTACCAAGGTGATACCCCAGCTATTGTCTAGGTTTTTGTACAAGGGCTAGACAGAACGTTTTTGACTCCTGGGGTAAATGTAGCTTTTTAAATAAGCAGACAGATAAATAAATATACATGGACAAAGTAACCAATAAATGCATGTGCGGTAAACTCCGTTTTTGAAATTCTCAAGATTCTTTATTTGTTACATGCATAGTTATACAGGACAACACGCAGTGAAATGCATCCTGATCTGCTTATCAAAAACTGTGCAAAGTTAGAAGAATATCAGTTAGATTAAGAAAAAGGCATAGATTGAAAGATAACAGTATAGTAGAACATAATTCTACTTTATTCACATAATTTTACTTATTTATTAAGTGTTAAGGTGCAATAGTGTAGTAATTATTGTGCAAAACCAAAGTTAGACTGGTGCATAGTTAAATGAGGCAGTTTGTTTGTTTGCGCTACTGTGATCTTTACTTTCTTTTTTTATATTTTATAATTTTTGTACTTTCATATACTTTAACTTTCTCCACATGTGTATAGCGCCAAGGTTTTTTTTTTTTTTTTTTTGAGCCTTTCTAATTTCACTGGCTTCATAGTCTCTAACCCGCTCTGCATGTGTTTAGCGCCAACGTTCGTAAACTTTATGAAGTTCTACTTTGTCTTTTACTCATTGTCTTTTAATTCTGAGCCGGATTGGACGTGCTTTTTTTTTCAATTCCACTTGTTCCGGGCTGATAATTACTTATTTTCTAAATTTGCACCTCAATTGCTCTTTTTTGCTCATTTTTCTCTCCAACGCATTTGAGTCTCTTTTCTCCGCGCTGCTTTCTTCTTCGCTTAGATGTCGACATATCAATTATAACGTACTGTCCTTATACACTTTATATGCGCTGAGAGCCCTGGATCTGTGTGTGCTCAAATCCTTCACAAGACTGAATGTTTTGCTGCCTATTGTCCTATTTGATAGACAAGTAGGGCGTGTCTTGCAAGAATCTCATGTTCTACATCATCGTGAGACGGTCATGGGTCAATCTCTTGGCACAATGTCTCATGTTTATGGTCCCCGCGATATGCACCATGGCAAGTCTCTTTGGTCTCATGGGTCTTTAAAATGTTTTCCGAGAAGATCACATATCGTAGCCTTGCTTTTGCATTCCAGGACAGGATTTCTTTTTATAATAGATAGATAATTTTGAGATTTTTATCATATACTTGCTGTCCCGCATAGTAGTGAAACAGGAAAAACTCCCCTTGGCTCACAGACTTTATCTCGGATTAGTACGAATATATCATTCTTGCAACCAAACTATGATTCTTAAAGCGATGAGAGAAGTCGCAAAATCAACTGGAATGTTCAAGCAAATTATAGAAAAAAAAACGATCTAAATCCGTTAAGTCATTCTCTCATTCACTAGCTAAGTGGATGTAAGATGTGCCTTGAGGCTGGCATGTGAGTGAGGAGGACCCCGCATCCTTCCCCTCGGTCCGTTAGATCTCTCTGGGATGCATGCAAATAAATTGGTACTGCAAGCAAACTATGATATATAGTGCAATGAGAAAAGTCGCAAAATCAATGGGAATGTTCAAGCAAATTATAGGAAAAAAACCCGATCTAAATCCGTTAAGTAGTTCTCTCCTGAAAAACAGACAGACAGAAGTTGGATTTTTTATATATATATATATATATATAATACATACATACATACATACAGTGGAACCTCGGTTCACAAACGTCTCGGTACACGTACAACTCCGTTTACGACCAAAAAGTTCGCCAAACTTTTGCCTCGGTTCACGACCACACAATCGGTGTACGAACAAGCCAGGTTCCCTTTCGGTTTGTACATGTTCAGTCTCTCCCTGTGCATTTCACATGCAGCGAGCAAGAGAGAGAGCGAGAGAACACGGCACACACGCACACACACAAAGGCGCGAGAGAGAGCGAGCGAGGGACGCATAAGGTAGAGAAGGCTTGTTTTTGTTTTCAGTTCTATTTACAGTGATCGGTTCGTAGCCTGCATTGTTGCAATGTTACTTTTCTTGGTGATTTATTAACTCTTTGAGGGCTGAATATTTTTTTACAAAAAACATAGTTTTCTGAAAAGCAATGGTTTAACATAGAAATCAACATTAAACGTCTGTTGCTGCGTGCTGTGGCTGCCAGTTTGCCAAGAATGTGCGACAGGCTTGCTGCCAGGCTTTCTTTGTGTGGCTGGGACAGCAGCAGCGGTCACTGTCGCAGTTTATGGCAATCTGGTTTCTACCTCTTATCATTGCTAAATGGCAGTACTCCCATGCGAACAGTGCTGTAGGTGTGTTAGCTACTTGAACCGGTTTAGCACCACGAATAGCTGGGGACCAATCAGCTGAAGCCGGAACCTCACATTCGTCTTCGATCGCTTGTATCAACATCGGAGTCCGACAAGTCATAGTCCAATTCAGAGAGAATAGGCAAAACATCGTCCACTGAGTATTTTGCTTTATGCATTCACTTTGATCTCTCAGCAGATGTCAGTGCCAATTTTGCCATTGTTTGTGCCTTGCTACTCATGGGAGCACAGGAAATCTTGGTCAAAACCAATGAAGCTAACTTTCCTTCTAGCAACAAGAGTCCAACTAAAACATAACAGTTGGTTTTGTCACCGTTTACGGTCGATTACCATTGTCAACTCCTCCTTTTGATAAAAGTCGACATCAGCCCTGAAAGAGTTAAATTACGGATTTTTCAAATGTTCATTTTTTTCCCCTGTGCTTAAAACTCATTAAAAAAAGTGATTTTAGCGCGAACTATTGCAGTGTTAGTTTTCTCTGTTGTTCAAGGTTTTCTCAGTGTTATTCAATGTTTTTACATTTAGTTTACCATTACGCTGTGCATTCTATGGTATAGTTAACTGTATTTGTGCTTAAAAACTAAAAAAAATATATATACATACAGTTCGTATGGTCTGGAACGGATTAATTGTATTTACATACAATCCTATGGGAGAAATTGCTTCAGTTCACGACCAACTCGGTTTACGACCAGAGTATTGGAACGAATTATGGTCGTGAACCGAGGTTCCACTGTATATATAATACAGATTGTGTACCAAGTTATAATGAACATATTTGAGGTATTGTTGTCAGTTCAAGGGTTTAAAAAAAATCATTTCAATATCCTAGTACTTTATTCATCCATTTTAGCTTCTATTTTTTTTTTTATTGATGTTTGGTCTCAGATATATTTCTGTGATACTCAAAGTTACATCCCCTGTTATCAAGTCTATCTATTATAAAAAGAAATCCTGTCCTGGAAAGCAAAAAACAAGTCTACGATACGTGATCTTCTCGGAAGACATTTTAAAGACCCGCGAGACCAAAGACACGCCCTACTTACAATCTATCAAATAGGACAATAGGCAGCAAAACATTCAGTCTTGTGAAGGATTTGAGCACACACAGATCCAGGGCTCTCAGCGCATATAAAGCGTATAAGGATAGTACGTTATAAATGAAATGTCGACATCTAAGTGAAGAAGTAAGCAGCGCGGAGAAAAGAGACTCAAATGCGTTGGAGAGAAAAAAAAGCAAAAAAGAATAATCAAGGTGCAAATTCAGAAAATAAGGAAAGTAATTATCAGCCCGGAACAAGTGGAATTGGGGGAAAAAAATCACGTCCAATCTGGCTCAGAATTAAGACAATGAGTAAAAGACTCATAAAGAACTTCATAAAGACGTTTACAAACGTTGGCGCTAAACAGATGCAGAGCAGGTTAGAGACTATGAAACCAGTGAAATTAGAAAGGCTCAAAAAAAAAAACAAAACCTTGGCGCTATACACATGTGGAGAAAGTTAAAGTATATGAAAGTACAAAAATTATAAAATATAAAAAAAGAGTAAAGATCACAGTAGTGCAAACAAACAAACTGCCTCATTTAACTATGCACCAGTCTAACTTTGGTTTTGCACAATAATTACTACACTATTGCACCTTAACACTTAATTCTACTTTATTCACATAATTTAACTTATTATTTATTATAATATTACTTATTACTTATTGTTCTACTATACTGTTATCTTTCAATCTATGACTTTTTGTTAATCTTAACTGATATTCTTCTAACTTTGCACAGTTTTTGATAAGCGGATCAGGATGCATTTCACTGCGTGTTGTCCTGTATAACTATGCATGTGACAAATAAAGAATCTTGAATTTCAGAAACGGGAGTTTACCGCACATGCATTTATTGGTTACTTTGTTAATGTATGCATATATATATATATATATATATATATATATATATATATATATATATATATATATATATCTGTCTGCTTATTTAAAAAGCTAAATTTACCCCAGGAGTCAAAAACGTTCTGTCTAGCCCTTGTACAAAAACCTAGACAAAAGCTGGGGTATCACCTTGGTAACCCCATGTACTTTTGGAACTGTGAGAGGAAAATAGCACGACTTTACAGACAGGAGTCCAATGCAGAACTCTACTTAATTTTTTTTTACAAAGTAAAAAAGTATTAACTGCTGATGATGTAGATCGTTTTGTCTTGCTGAAATTCCAAACAGAGAAACGTGTCCTGACCTCATTAAAAAGATTCAGCATATTGGGACTCGCAAGATTACAAATATTGTTTTTACAGAAGTTCTGAAATAAAAGTGAAACTAATGAAATAGCAACAATTCAAAGAAAATAAAATCTTAAAAGTGTGTATCCGGAAAACCAAACACGGGGGTTGGCGAGCGACTGAGCAGTGGGCGAAGCTCCCTAGTACTTTTTAAAATTCCTCCTTCTCTGAATTCATTAGGTAGACATTCTCTTTGGAATGAAATGTGGTGAACATTCTGGGTACCAGGTATACACCAGTCATGCTCATCATTTAGTTTCCAAGAACAATGGATTCGTCTTACATGGAACTAGTCACTATAGTGTCTGCTCTCTCAAAGTCTGTTGTTCTTCAATTCTGCATTATAATGTTGCTCCATTTTGACAACATTTGCTTCTCTTGTTGAAGGCCAACCAAGGACCAAGTCCTGCCACTAAAGAATGAATGTGACATAAGAAGGAGTCTGGTCCTGGTACGTGTTGTCTAGGGATATTGCTTTTCCACTTGTTCAGCCCTGTTGATACTATGTGAATTATCCACTGGATTTGTTCACATTAACATTTTTGTCTTTGACCAAAACATTGCTGAAAGTCTCAGGTACTCCTCTCCATAAAGAGCAGAACCCAGAACGATTATTTTCCTCAGTGTAGTCTTGCCTTCAGAGCAACCCTCATACCAAGCTGGGAATGATAATGTTATTTATTCTATTCTTTATATTACAAAATCAGCAATTTGTAATGGTGGGGGATACAGCATTGATTTGCAACCACCTTAGCAGGAAGCTGTGTTGCAGACATTTTCTCTAGATACTCGAGAGTATTTTTATTGAAATACAAGTTTGTCTAGTTTTTTCATTTCTCATTTATTTAAAACATCTGACCAACTCCGCTTCCTCATTATTAAGAAGAAGTGGTTATTAAAAGTAGCTGGTTTGTGTTCATTGTTATGCTAGATATCAGCTGAATGATTGTTGGGCTTGATATTCCGCCTTGTTGAAGTGGAAGGACATGATCTACAGGGTGGGGTGGGCACACATCTAGCTTGCATCTAGCTGGTGCATTTTTGGTGCAGACGATGTGAGGCTGCATTCTATTAAATGCTACAATGAAAAGTGCGAATTGAGTGGTACTCTGTAGTTACAATAGTGCGCTGCTCCTACAGTCTCTCAAGCATACTACATTTTCATGGTGTGTATCTAAGGTAAGTAAGTACAACTGCCACGGCTGTGTCCTTCCTGTGGGGCTTTTGTCTGTTTAATTTACATCGTGCATGAGGTTGAGGAAGGGCAGCTCTTGGACATGTCTATTTTTAAAGTTGTCATAGACGTATCTCACCACATCTTGTTTTAATGACTTTTTCTTTATTAAAGTCAGGTTTTAATGCTATTCTTAACTTACTCTTCCTCACTATTTCACTAATGTCTTTTCTACACACTTACTGCGTTTTTAATTTACGAGTGTTTGGTGACTGCCTTCCGCCATCTGATATTGGATCTACTTCAAGGTAGATAAAATTTCATCATCCAATTATCCCAAAAATATGTTGCACTAATTGATAATTGTGCATTTATGTATTATGCACTTTATAATATTCATAGGCATAGGACAGACATTGTTGGTTTTAAATTTATGTTAATCAGTTTCAAACTACAGTACTTTGTTTTCCTGTGTGTTTACACAAACCTTTGACTTTATGTGTTATGGCCTGCAGGGGGTGCACCAGTCACCCAAGCCTGACAGAAAACGGCACCAGGCACAAGTTTCATCACAACACGTGTTTACTCTCGAGGGGAGATGTTTCTCAGTCGTTCCCCTCAGCAACCCAGTATAGTAGAGCACAGCACACAGCACTTTTGCCTTCTTCTCGGCTTTCTCTCTCTCTCTGTCGCTGCCACTCGTCCTCCAGCAAGGGACGTCTTCTTCCTCCCAACTCTGGCTCCCCGAGTAGTGGAAGCTGGCTCCTTTTAAGCTATACACGAGAGCACTCCAGGTGGCCCATTAGCTTGTTCCGGAAGTCTTTCAAGGTGTGGCAGAAGCCTGACATAATAGGGCTCTGCAACGCCCCCTTGTTGCTCCCACGGAACCCAACATGGCTGCAGCGAACTCCAACTCCTAGAGTGCCACAGTAACCCAAAGGGACTGCCCTCTAGTGTTCTGGGGGAGATAATGCCTTGAACACGCTCTCTCCCCTTGTCCTCCTATCCAGCTGGTGCCTTGGCCAGGCAGGGACCCTGGCCATCCACAACAGTGTACTAATTCTTTATTTGGTATACTGCATTTTACCTAAGAACCAATCACAGCACTTTGTTTCTACACTTGATGAATAAACCAAACTGAATTAAATTCTGTCCTGTTATATCAGAGTAATTTTTCCATGTCTGTCTGATATTCTTCTGTGAAACATTGCTAACACCCTCCTCCTAGGTCTGTCCTTGACCTATGCTAGCTGATTAAGCTGATGGCACATTATGTGACTTCTATGTCAGAGTTTCCAATTCCAGTGCTGATCTTGTCACTGGACAATCTACATGATTGAAATTTGTTGGGCATGTCACAATTATTGATTATGCACCGACCTCCCAGCATAATTATGCTCGCCCCTTTTTTGTGTCAGCCAATAACATGCTGCCTGATGGATCCGGTGCTGCAGGAAGGGTTGACAGTTATCGTTCGTTCAGCCACAATCTCAGCTCTTTTTACGCCTGCTGTCATGGTATGTAAAACAGGAAATATCAGGCAGACCCACAATGAAGCCCACAACTGAAAATCGCTGGGAAAGTCCCATTATGTGGCATGGCCTTTAGTTAAAGTCCACTATGCTTCAGTCTTCTCCAGCGAAGGCATTGGGCTTTGTTTACATTGCCTATACAGTAATCCCTTGCTATATCGAGCTTCGACTTTCGCGGCTTCACTCTATCGCGGATTTTATATGTAAGCATATTTAAATATATATCGCAGATTTTTTGCTGGTTCGCGGATTTCTGCGGACAATGGGTCTTTTAATTTCTGGTACATGCTTCCTCAGTTGGTTTGCCCAGTTGATTTCATACAAGGGACACTATTGGCAGATGGCTGAGAAGCTACCCAACCAGAGGGCGTATTACGTATTAAATAAAACTCCTCAAATATATTGTGAGCACGGGGGCTGTTCGCACCCCTAGAGGATACGGCTGCTCCTGAAAAAACGCTGAAAGATTACCTTCACATTGCTCCCTTCCTTCCTGGGCTTACATGTGGCTGCTTTGTCAAGCGATATGCTTCCCGCACTGTGCTTCGCATACTTAAAAGATCAAACAGCACGTATTGATTTTTGATTGTTTGCCTTTCTCTCTCTCTCGCTCTTGCTCTGACATTCTCTGCTCCTGACGGAGGGGGTGTGAGCAGGGGGGCTGTTCGCACCCCTGGACGATACAGACGCTCGTCTAAAAATGCTGAAAGATTATCTTCACATTGCTCCCTTCCGTGCAGCTGCTTTGTCAAGCGACATGCTTCTCGCACGGTGCTTCGCATACTTAAAAGCTCGAACAGCACGTATTGATTTTTGATTGTTTTTCTCTGTCTCCCTCACTCTCTCGGACATTCTCTGCTCCTGACGGAGGGGATGTGAGCAGAGGGGCTGTTCACACCCCTGGACGATACGGACGCTCCTCAAAAAAATGCTGAAAGACTACCTTCACATTGCTCCCTTCCTTATGGCTCCTTTGTCCGGCGGTGCTTCACATACTTAAAAGCCAAACAGCCCTATTGATTTTTGATTGTTTGCTTTTTTTCTCTGTCTTTCTGACATTCTCTGCTCCTGACATGCACTCCTTTGAAGAGGAAGATATGTTTGCATTCTTTTAATTGTGAGACGGAACTGTCATCTCTGTCTTGTCATGGAGCACAGTTTAAACTTTTGAAAAAGAGACAAATGTTTGTTTGCAGTGTTTGAATAACGTTCCTGTCTTTCTACAACCTCCTCTGTTTCTGTGCAAATCTGTGACCCAAGCATGACAATATAAAAATAACAATATAAACATCCATATTACTAACCGAGAATGCTAAACCGGATGGACGCAGGGACATCCAGCCATGGGCCGTAGCCGCAAAAAAACGTACTGCGCAGGCGCAAAAAGAGTCCGCGAGAGGCGGCTGAGAAGCCGCGACAGGCGGACAAAAGAGGCCGCGAGAGGCGGATGAGGGGCCGCGAGAGACGGACAAGACCACAGAAAAAAGGAGTGAGCTCAGAAAAAAGAGAAAAAAGGAGTCAAAGAAACGCAAAAAGACGTACTGCGCAGGCGCGAAAAGAGTCCGCGAGAGGCGGATGAGGAGCAGCGAGAGGGGGACAAAAGAGGCCGCGAGAGGCGGATGAGGGGCCGCGAGAGGTGGACAAGACCACAGAAAAAAGGAGTGAGCATAGAAAAAACAGAAAAAAGGAGTCAAAGAAATGAGGCGCAACGAGCACTGAAAAAAGGAAAAGGCACATAAAAAAGTAGTCAAACGCAGGCAAGCACGAAACACATTGCACACGAAACTAGACCCAAAAAAAAAAAAAAAAAAAAAAAAGAGGCTCGCGCAAAACAGCAAGGCACACCCCCCCCCCCCCCCCCCCTACAGGCACCGGACGGGACACACACCAAGAGGGGGATTCAACAAGCCCATGGAACACAAAAAAAAGAACAAAAAACCACCCCACAGACCCTACAAGCAAGGGACGGGACACACACAAAGAGGGGGATTCAACAAGACACAGGAACACAAAAAGAAAGAACACGCTCGCGCAACAACAATCCTCACCCCCCACACACATCCATAAGAAGTGACACCCAAAGCCACATATTCTAAAGTGAACGTGAACACCTTCACACTAGGCAGCATAGGTGTCAGCATAGGTGGATCTCCTTACAATAAAGCACTATTAACCATTCAACTGCAGAAAAGGAAACATATTAACAATGAGTGCGATCCTCCTTATTACTTATCCATATTTCGCATGCTGAGAAAGAAACAAGTCATGAATACACGGTCACGGGTACAAAACGATTCGGAAAGGATAACAGGAACAAACACACGAACACGAAAGAAACAACAAAATAGACGGCGGAGCATAAAACGCGCTTCTGAAACTCCGGGAGAAAAAATGTCTCGGATCAAAAAACGCAAAGCACAAGTAACACCGTTACAGAGACGTGCCCAAATGGACAGACACAATGAACGTAGACGCATACAGTGCGCGTCTCAAAGTGCTGCATCGAAACAAGCACGATTTCAAAACGAAAGAGCTCGCGTCTCAGACATACAAAAAAGGGAGCGAAGAGAAAAAATAAATGCACGCAGACGTCTACAAAGTGCAAATGAACTGCCAGAAAAAAAGAAAGCAAGACTCCAAAAGGAGAAAGCTCAAATGACCGACATACAAAAACGGACAAGGCTCGATGCAAACAATGCACGACATAGACTGAAACGGACTTTGCGCAAAGCGGAGGCGAATAAATTAAAAGAAAAAAATAGCGCGTCCCAAATACTGGACATGCAACAACGCGGCACTCAAACGCCAAAAGCAAAACATGCACGTAGCGGACATCAACATCAGACACATGTTAAACGCTTAAGCCAAATGGCTGAAAACGCCTTCAATAATGAATCCACTATTGAGGAAAATTCATTGGGATTAATGAATGTCATTTGCAATCATTGTCATTCACTTAACTTCCCAGAAGAAACAACTGGCAATACAAATAATGAATTTACACGTTGTTGTCAAAAGAGGCAGATTAGACTGACTCCTTTACATTCATATCCTGAATATCTACAGAAGCTTGTAACTAACGATGTGCCTGAAAGTAAAAACTTTATGAACTGCATTAGATCCTACAATAGTTCATTTGCTTTTGCATCTACCGGAGTACATATCAGGCCACCAAAAGGCAATGGCCCATACTGCTTTCGCATATGTGGACAAATATTGCATCGCATTGGAACAGTGCACCCTGAAACAAATCAACAACGCAAATATGCACAAATCTACATCCTAGATCCAGATGAGGCAATCTATCAACGAATGAACCTTCCTGAAAACAAACAATGCACAGAGCTTATAATGAGAAACGTCTCTCATGTCATAAACAATCACCCATTAGCTAAGTCTATAAAAATGCTACATGAAGTTGAAAAGGAGGCCAATACAAAAGCAAATGCAGAAGGTATAGCGGCAACTACAATTGCTTTGGTCTTGATAAAGGACAAAGAACAAGATCCAAGACTAACCCGGCCGGATTACCACAACACAACCTTACCCTTAAAAACGGAACAATAATCATGCTATTAAGAAACCTTAACATTAAACAGGGTTTATGCAATGGCACAAGGTTAGTCGTCAACACCATGACACACAATGTTATTCAAGCAACAGTTCTTACAGGATCACATGCTAACAATACTGTTCTCATTCCTAGAATTGACCTTACGAGTTCTGACCTAGAATTGCCTTTTACATTGAAACGCCGACAGTTCCCCATTAAAGCTGCATTTGCCATGACCATCAACAAATCACAAGGACAAACCATGGACAAGGTTGGCATCTACCTCTCTGAACCCGTTTTTGGACATGGACAACTTTATGTTGCCTTCTCACGTGTTCGACGTTCATCTGACGTTAAAGTTAAAATTATAAATGATCCATGCCAAGGAAAACTCATTCAAGGACAAGACACCATCTTTACTACTAATGTTGTATACAAAGAAATATTCTAATAAAACATTACTCTATGCCAAACACTCTATTTTTTATTTCTATACGCATCATCCAAACCTGCACACTGTACTATATCTAAATCATACATCTCACTCTTTGTCATGCCCCAACGCCAGGGGTTGGCGAGTGAAGCGAGCAGGGGGCGGAGCCCCCTAGTATGGTTTCTACTTCGCGGATTTTCACCTTTCGCGGGGGGTTCTGGAACGCAGCCCCCGCGATTGAGGAGGGATTACTGTATAGAATTTCTGTTGTACACCATGGCTTGTTGCTTTTGTTGTACTTGACACTTTGGACGTATCGTTGTCTTGTCACAGTAAAAAACATGTCAGGCTCATTTGGTGATTGCTTGTTTACAAACTACTCCCTGTTGGTGCAGGAGAAACTGCTTGGAATGCTTACACATGCAGCAGGCCTGGACTTGCCTTTCTTTTGCTTCTGATGACCAGATAAGCTAACTGGCATCTTCAAGAATAAACTGTTCCTCCATTAATCATATAGAACACATCCAGTGCCCTCCCTCCCTCTGTTTGCGTGTCACAGAATGATGACTAACAAAAAATCTGTTAATATGTGCTGAATCACAGTTAAAGCAGAAACTTCTGAAGTCCTAATCACTGACAAAAAGGAAATGAAATCAAGTAAATAGTATACTGAATTAATCACTGCAGCTAAGCAGGTTTAGAGTATTTCAGTTCAAATTGTACAGTTTTAAAAACATTTACAAAGCATTCCAGTCACTGAAGCATGGGATATATTAACATTTATTGGACTTTACCACTAATATACACTTAAACTAAGGTGGTGTCATGTTTTTAGTATGTGATGTTCTAGATGTACAGGTTGAGTATCCCCATTCCGAAATGCCTGGCACCACCTTATTTCAATAAGTTATTTAGATAATTTTTGGATTTTGGGATATTTGCATATGCATAATAAGATAGCCCAGGGGCACACATGATCAAGTAGGGAAATGCAGCCAAACCAGCTAAATGAAGATTCATGCAGATAATAATTAATTAATTTCACAGAGCCATTATAATGTGCATTGACGTGACAAACATTAAACCTCAAAAGTGGTGAATATGATGTACTACAAACTCTGCTGTAGTTCTCTTTAAACAGAACCAATGCTGCATATCTGCACTGAAGAACATTTTTGGTTTTTGGTCAGTTTATGTTGGACAAATTGCTTTAATTTCTAAATGAACTGGCTGATTGGTCAGGACTATCTTGGCCAACCTTCATTCCATCTCTTTCACTGCACTGGAAGCCATTAACCGACCAACAGGGTGCTCTATTATGTGTTTGTATGGTGTGGGTGTGAATCCAGCAGTGGGTGCTTGTTCCCTGGGACTGTTTCCTTTATTGATGCAGATCAGACTTGAGAGGTACATATCCCTTTAGTAATCATAACGGAAATAATCAGACGAGAGCAATATGGTACAAAAAGAGATATAGGCATTTAACTTGCTTTAAAAATAACTTTCATTCCCAAAAATACAATGCATAATTATTTATACATGCATATCCAGGCCAGCAAGAAGCCAGTGGAACAGTACAGTCATCACAGCCAGTTCTGTGGTGGGGAATACTGATCAATATACGTGTCTGATTCGGCAGAATGTTCGGCGGCATACAGATAGCTTCTGGCTTTGTGATGGATCATTATAAACACTCGCATATTATTATGACCCTTGCCAGGTATGGGCAACTGCCATCAGAAATGACTGTTATTTCTGGACTGTGCCCATATAACACCTTTCCCTGTTCTAATAATTTATGGCTTCTGCACACAGTGGCCCTTGGTATTTTAAAATCACCTGTCTGGGTTGTCTTTCACCTGTTTCTCTCCATCTTCCTGGCCAGTTTCACCCTGTCACCTGGTGTGTGTGGAGTAAACTTCACAGATTACAGTGGCATGCTTCAGACCTGTTATCACAGGGTGTACCTACATAAAACATTTCATGTATTTGCCAACAAAAAAGGCAATTTTCAGCAGTGTCCAGTTTTCTTAAAACAATCTGAGCAATTGACTGCACTCATCCATTATGACCCATAAGCAGCGACATTCCATTAACACACCTATGTGCCACCTATACACATTTACAAGATGAATGTGATTTATGAAGGTATATCACATAGAAATAGGCATACACCAGTTTTTTTTAATCAAATTTTTTTTGGTATAAACATATTTACTCACTTGAATCTCTAAGCAAAGTTTTATAAATGAGACCCCTGGTGTGGAGTTATCTACTTGTGCCGACCTATGTGTTTTTTTTAAATGGGTGCTGCTTAGCACTTTTGAACCTCCACGAAGGTGTTATCTCTTCGTTTCCCATCACAGTGCTCCTTAGGAGACACCCCTCCCCAATAGTTGTACAGGTGATAGTGCTTAGTGGAGCTCGACCATGGCTTAGTCGTCGATCATGTGTCCTAGCTTCATGGCACTTTGGGTGGACAGTTGTAGCACTGTATTCTAGCTTGTTGATGCTTCACGGAGTCCAGACCACCTCCACATTCAGAATGAATGAATATACTTCTAATCTGCACATATGTTGTTCACATACACTCAGCAGTTAAAAAAAAAAAAAAAAAAAAAAAAAAAAAATTAGAGGAAAAATAGGTGACATTGTCCGTGCTGAAAAAGGTTTGAATTTTGAAGCATTTCAGATTTTGGAATTTTAGAATAGGGAATTGGGATACACACACACACACTCATTAACCTAATACAGGTTTAGTAACAACTGAAACACAAAAGTAACTTGTTGACTTGGCTAGCTAGTAACATTGACAACCTGGATGTTTCCTTTGCAAACTTTTCATTAAAGCTCCCTGTCTCTGCTGGAAAAGCAACCCTCTGATTTCTTTTAAGAAGTAGATTGCTGGCAGTGGTAACATCTTAAATGCTGGAGCTGCAGATGTTGCAGCACATTCTGTTTTTCCTGGTGGTGTGCTCTAATACTTAATTCATTATTGTGTTTGTGTCTTTGACACATTTGTAGTCTGTATAACCCATGCATGCCTATACTGTATGTAAAGCTAGATGGAGCCAGATGCAGTACATGTCCTTATGTTATACGCTATACGTTTTAGTTTCTTTTACCTGTTTTTCCTTCTGTTGATTTTCACTGCCTCCACTCCATGGAGCGCTTGTACTTTTTATTTTAATTTTTCTTTGAAGTTAATAGGAATGACTGTAGATGCCCCAACATTTACCAAACAAGACTTGTGATTACTCACTCAACAACAATTTATAGTTAAATTAATGCCAGTAAGTGATTTTGTTTTTTGTTGTTTGGTTGTTTTGTTTATTGTTGATTTTATGAATTACTTTGTTACTGGTTCATTCCTTCCTATTTTACACACACTGCTGGTGCCTTTGGTCAGTCAGCCATTTGTTGTGGATCAAGGTAAAGATTTATTGCAAGAAGAAATAAGGAAAGGAGTCTATAAAAAGGCAGTTGAGTTATCCAAAGCATACCCTTTACAGAGTAGTTAATAAATCGCAGTATACAGGTAGTTGTTGACTTACAACCTATGTGTCTTATGACCATTTGACTTACAACCACTACCTTGTCTCATGGCAAAACAACAGTTTTCTGTACGCCATCTCCATATGCTGTGACTCATTCATCTTGATCTCGGTTTATTACCTGCAGCAGTTTTGACTACTTTCACTTACGGTTGACCTAAAATTGCAGGAAGAAAGGCAATTAGTCTCAACACAAGAATGAAGGTGGCCAAGTAGTATGAGGTAGGAAAGAAAGTAAACGCGATCACATGTAACGTATCCCATTGTAACCGGCGTTCACCACACATGCTGTACTGCTGCGCTATGAATTTGAATCTGGTTTACCTCTGAAGCTTCTGTGTTGTGACTCACGATGTGCTGCTTCGTGCGAACCACCACGAGGGGTTAATGAAACCACAGTGAACTCCTTTCTGTTAATGTTTATTATTAACAGCCTGAAATGTTACAACAGAAAACATAGGAGTGCTTAAACTCTGCCAGTACAATTCCTCTTCTCAGAGTTAACACAATGAATACTGGGAGCCTCATGTATAACCAGTGTGTACGCACAAAAATGTTGCATTTGCCTGTTCCCACACTCAAGTCGAGATATTTAAAAACTAAACTTGGCCTAAAGCCACACACATTCTCACGGCAGCCTTACACCTTGCGTACTCACTTTTCTGCCCAGTTTTGCAAACACCCAGCATGTGGCACACAGCATCAAAGTAGCGCTACTGTTTCTGTGAAGTTTCTCAGTCTTTTTTAGATTAGCATCCATGATGCGGGATTTATCAAATACACCAAAATTAACTCCATATCGTTTACAAATTTTTGGCACTTGATTGTAATCATTCTATAATGATATAATGGTGCATGGAATGGCCAAACTATTCCAAATACCATAGCTGCTTTAGCGTTGCACCACAGGTAGTATTTTAACCCATTGTATATGTGTGTGGTATCTCAGCTGTACAGCTCCTGATCGGAAAGCTTACAGCATGTTCTGTCAAGAGCGCAGGGGATTATCAGGATACAGCTTCCAGCCCTGGAGGACATTTATAGCACACACTGCCTCTTAAAGCCACCAGCATCTGCATGGATTTCATTTGCCCATACCACAGTCTATTTGAACTTCTCCAATCCGGTTAACACTTTAGAGTTTTTCCTGCACGTACCCCAAGGCTCAGAAACCATTTCATCCCCAGAGCTCTAAACTCCCTCAATCAGTCCATCAAGTGCTCCTGGTAGAACTGTTTTTACCTCACTGTAAACTTGCACTACAACTGTAATACTGCACAACCTGAGCCTCTTTATAAACCATTTGACTTATTTGCACAATATGTAGATGTATATTGAACTTATGCTTTCTTATTGTATATTTTGCATTTTTTATCTTATTATTATTTATCATTTTATAAGAAAATTTGTTTATGGAGGAGTTGCATGTTGATTCTTTTTGTACCATACAATGACAATGAAGGAATTAAATTCAGTAGAAGAGAGTGCATATTTACAGTTGATGATGACAGGCTTTTAAATTGATTTGGATTTCCAAGAGCTGTCCTCTTGGAGCTGTGTACTGTTAGAATACTGGGATGTGTACTTGATATAATTTTTATGATAAAATGCATTAAAGTAAGTAAACTACATTTTACAGGTAAATTGTTAGCTTAATTTAAATAATCTATACTGTTAATAATTAAACATGTGGGGGCACAGTGCCTTGCAGTAAGGCGGTCACATCCCGGGTATCTGTTTTTCTGGTGAGTTTCCTCCGTGTGCTTTGGTTTCCTTCCAAAGGCATGCAGGTTAGGTTATTTGGTGATGCTAATTTGACACTACTAGTATATGTGTGTGCTTGTATTCACTCTGCTATGAGCTGGCACCCCGTCCACTGTGCCAATGTAGCAGTCGCTGCCTGCATGCAGCATTTATAAAGGAAAAGTGCATAGTTACGCACAGTTTTATGCGTCTGAATTTTTTTTGTGCATACACACATTGAATTTGTTTGTCTTTGCGACATGTTTTAGTGTGAATTCTACACATGTCTTTATACATGAGGCCCCTGGGAGAGGCTCACACTGATGATGTAACATAACACAGACAAAGAAAGAATTTGTGAAGTTGTTAAAGGTTCAGCACTCATGCAAGCAACAGTACCAATGTAACAAAATAATAAAAGAAATTTACAAAAAAAAAATATAGAAAATCTACACAATGTGCTAAGAATGATAACAAAAAAGGATATAAAACAAACAAAATGAGTTAAGGGACTTATACAGTAATATACATACAGTCCTGTTTAAATACATATACCGGTCCATCTTATATCCAGATCGACTTGTGACTGGCCCATCGGAACTGAACGTTGTCATAAGTTAACGACTGCCTGTAGTGTGAAATACAACTGTAATGTTAGTACAGATAGAAACCTAAAATGGATCTTACTTCATGAGCAGAAAATATTACCTTTGAGAAAAAGAAGAGAAAGTGAACCACAGTAAAAATCTGTAGCCCATTTAAGAGTGCACACCTTAGTCATTTCTTTGCTCTGAGTGTTAATTTAATGTGTGCTGCAGTTGAGTGTATAAATGCTATTGCCGCTTTCCTTTTAACTCAATGAAAGCTGCAGTATTCTATCAAAACATTTTTATGTTGGTTTATTGACTTCAGAAGTTGTGCTTTTGAAGATATACAGTGGAACCTCGGGTCATGACCGTAATTCGTTCCAAAACTCTGGTCGCAACCCGATATGGTCGTGACCCAAAGTAATTTCCCCCATAGGATTGTATGTAAATACAATTAACCTGTTCCGGACCATACGAGCTGTATGTAAATATATATACGCTTGCTCACGCGCTCTCTCTCTCTGTCTCTCGCTCGCTTGCTCTCTCGCGGTCGCTTGCTGCACAAGGGGAATGCACAGGGAGAGACTGAACATGTGCGGAAATCATCGGCGCATATGAACCAGAAGGGAAACTGGCTTGTTCGTCACCCGAGTGTGTGGTCTTGAACAGATGCAAAAGTTTGGCGAACTTTTTGGTCGTAACACAATTTGTACGTGGTCCGAGACGTTTGTGACCCGAGGTTCCACTGTACTCTCTGATATTAAATTCTGAATTAATACATATTTGAATTTTAAACATTAAAAACATCAGTAGTGGACATCATCTGGAGTGTATCCTGGCTGAGAGGCAAGTTTATTTAGAGAGCAGTGCACTATCATACACCATCCTCATGCTTCTAACAGACCTATTTAAGTTGACAACCAGATTTCACACAGGCTCCCTGTCTGGGCAGGCACTATACGACTGCACTATATATTACTTAACCAAACTTCCCCTGTTCTGTTTTTAGTTTAACTGTTTACTTTTAGCACTTTTTTTATATATAGGTTGGTTGCTGTCTTTATCGATGTAAGTTAAGAATCATAATAGTACAGTTTACATATTTTATGTTAGAACCACTAGCATGAATCACATGATTGTAGTTTTAGTAGTATTATTGGTACATGTACAGAGTGTGCTCACATGTTTCCAAAGAGATCAGAACACAGATCTAAAGGATCAGTCAAGATGCAGGAGGTTCATTTGGTGCACATTAGATTCTGCTATGACACAGAATGGAACTGAATTCAGAACTACATTATGAGACTTCATACTCTATCCACACACATTCAAATTTTGTTTAAAGCCGTATTCCAAGGCTTTTTGCCTTTGCCTACAAACAGAATAGCATTTACTATTTAATAAAACACTAAGGTCTGTGTGTCCATCACAGCATTCTGATTGGTCAGTTTGGCTTTGGTGATGTGATGAAAGAAGTGTGAGACGCATGAGGAGGAGTAAAGGTGCATGCTGGCAGAGTCGCCTTCAAAAAGAGAAAAAATAAAATCGGTCAGGAGGTGAGAAAGGCGCCATGAAAATGATGACTTTATGGAAACAAATTCAAGAATGGAGCTACAGTCAAAAAAGATTCAGACCCACGCAAATAGACCGGAAATGTGCTAAAAGTACACATACGGCAAGAGAGCGTGCATATTTTTAAAGTATTCTATTCTGTGGTAATAAATTCTAAATCATAATGAAAAATGGAAAAGTAAAAATACTATTTTGTTATTTGTGTTGTGAGTTGAAGTCATCAGATCACTGTTATACAACACACAACCTGAATTACCAAACTCTTACCTGTGCTTTCACTGTCTTCCACATGACTAACAAGAGAGAGATGTCTTCAGGATATGAAGGGATGCTTTGAGTAGCATATAGTACACAAAAGTACATAGCAGATATTTCTAACTAGATGATTTTGCTGTATCACTTAGAGCAGTGGTCCCCAACCTTTTTGACAGCAAGGACCACTTTATTAGATGCAAATTTTTCCACGGACCGGTTGGGGGGGGGGGGGGGGGGGGGGGGGGCAGTTTTATACACAATTTACATAACATTTCTGTTATTATTAAGTTATTAAGCAGTTCGCATACGTTTGCAACCCGAGATTTTTCTTCTTTTTTTGTATATAACAAAGACATATGCTTTGCATTTGCCATTCCAACAGATTGCACATCACAAACATTAACACTATTATCGTTTTTTTTCGTGTCTGCCGTTTCTATAGGAGGGTGACAATGAGTTAAATTCCAATGGATGTTTTTCAAATGTTGACAAGCAATAAGCAAAAGGGTATCACTGAAAACCACAGAAAACAAAAACAGCAAAAAAAAAAAACAGTACGAGGAAAGTTCGAAGAAAGAATTTTTTTTTACAATGTTTCTGTTTGGGGATCGTTGTGCAAACGTGCACATCTGAGCTGCGACCACAGATCTAACTGCTCTGTGGATGATTCATTCCGGCATTTCAAGGTCACTTCGTTGTAATGAAAGCATCTGCTGAATGTACTTCGTAGTAACGCGATTTCTATAGACTCGTGTCATATGGGGAAACTGTCGGGACCGTAACAATACTTTGTTGTAATACTCTCTCTTCTCTCTGCGCCGCTGCAAAGCCCCGCCCGCCAAGCATTCTGAAAAGTCTGAGTGAGTCTCCGTTGCCGGCAGTTCTCTCGCGGCCCGGCTGTCAGACGGCTGCGGCCCGGTAGTGGGTCGCGGACCGGTGGTTGGGGACCCCTGACTTAGAGGACCCAAATGAATCTGTTTTAATCTTTGTGTGGATTGAACATACTCTGTCAGCACTGGTATTGTGTTGGAAATTGTTGAGGAATTTCTTGTTAACTTTTGCCAAAATTGGTAGAGAGGTGTCTATCTGTATGAATATGAGCAATCATGATTACTGCTAATCATGGCCCCCACATTCTAACGTGGGCCCCTAGGCCAGGATCTCTGGCGGGCGCTTCACCTAGGGTTAAGGAAAATGTGATACCCAATAAGATTTAAAATAAAATAAGCAAGGTTAATGATGCGAAAACATAAGAAGTATTATGCACATTTATTGAATATATTTATAAAGTAAAGATTCTAATGAAAAAAATTATTGCAAAATCTGTTTTCTAGCCTTCTTTGATGCAAAATTATCAATTACCTCACTAAAATCAACATGTTTTGCTAAATCATTTTCGATACACAGAATTGCTAGATGATTGTCGTTTTTGACTAGTTGTACTTCTTTGCCATGTTTTTAATGAATTTGCCAATCTGCTAAACGATCTTTCTGCTGAAGAAACAGTAACTGGGACTGTACAAAACAATTTAATAGCGAGACAGATTTTGGCAAATATACCTTGAAATTTTTTGTCGTAAATTGCGTTAAAAATTCTAATTGGGCTTTTTTTCAACACCAAAAACTGTCTTGTAAATACTTTTGAAGTGAAAGATTTCTTCCAGTAAGTCATCTGACAGATCTTCTGCATATGCATGTACAAGTTTTGCAGCTCTTGCGGTAAGTTGACCATTGTCCAAGTTCTGAAAATTCAAAATGGGTGAGAATAATTCACATATGGCATCTGCTGCTTCAAATCTTGTCTTTAAATCGCTGATGATAAAATCCAATACTGGGAAAACTACAGAAACTTTGAAATCATATTCTGGAAATTCAGTTCGCACTTGTAATACCTCAGCAACTGCTTTCGCCTCCTGAATAATACTTTCCCACGAGTCACGTAAATGCTGCATTTCTTGAACTAGGTCTTTTACAAGTGAAGTTTCAACATCGAGTGTTATTCCTTTACTTTGACGCTTAGTTTTTCATGTACTCTGGCATTTTTGATATACTTTTCTAATGTAGGGTTTCCTATAGGAAATTTTCCGACTAAAATAATGGCGGTTGTCGCAGGCCTCAATTTTCTAATAAAAAGCCGGAAATTACGTCTTTTTGAAAATGGTGGCAATTTTGAAAAAAATCAAAATTTTAACTTTAACTCTTTATATCTGCAGAAATAAGTGACGTAAATGTTTAATTTTTTTGTGTAGTATTTCTTATTTAATTGTGCTTAAAACCATGTATAATTTAAGTTTGTTGTTTATAATATTTATAAATAAAGTTATGTGAGTGCTTGGTGTGTGGGTGTGTTTGTGTGTGTCCTGCGGTGGGTTGGCACCCTGCCCAGGATTGATTCCCTGCCTTGCGCCCTGTGTTGGCTGGGATTGGCTCCAGCAGACCCCCGTGACCCTGTGTTCGATTTCAGCGGGTTGGATAATGGATGGCAATTAATATCAAAATTTTCGACCAGTGGAGAGTTCTACGTTTTATTTGGATTTGTAAAATGTCAAAGTGAGAAAGTTGTAGAAAAATGTATGTGGAAATTTTTTATCTGAAACTTTTTTTGATATTGTTTTTAGTTTTCAAAATATTTTATGCTGAAGTTGACACTCAGCGCTGTAGGATCAATTCTTGGTTTCTGTTCATACGTTTTGTTTGTGCATAATATCTACTCATCCCGTGTCGGGCCCCTGTAATCCCGGGCCCCCTGGCTAGAGGCTGTCAGCCCCCCCCCCCCCTTTTTGGGGGCCATGCTGCTAATCTTTAAATTCTGCCCCTTTAAATCGTACACTTACTGAAAATGAGGCCTTTGGAAAAAGGTTAAGCTATTGAGGCAAGATCTAGAAATCACAAAGCTTCATGAAATTGTTGTTCCCAGGTCTCAGAGAGAATAAGGATGTTTATTCCTACACCTAGTCAAGTCAAGAGTATTTATTGTCATTTCATCCATATACAGTAGTACAGCATACCCTGTA
The DNA here is from genome assembly GCF_900747795.2 of Erpetoichthys calabaricus. Taxonomy (NCBI): domain Eukaryota; kingdom Metazoa; phylum Chordata; class Cladistia; order Polypteriformes; family Polypteridae; genus Erpetoichthys; species Erpetoichthys calabaricus. The sequence continues at coordinate 32,868,566 of NC_041409.2, read as the reverse complement.
CAGTGAAACGAAACAATGTTCCTCCAGGACCATAGTGCTACATAAAACACAGGACAATGAAGAATCCACGACACATAACATAAAGACACATAATATATAACAAGGTGCATGTGAGTCAAATGTAAAAACATGTGCAACATTCCAGAACAGAACACATATATCGGATATCAGTCCGATCCTTGAGTGTTCAGGAGTCTGACTGCTTGGGGGAAGAAACTATTACACATTCTGGTGGTGAGGGCCCAAACACTTCGGTACCTTTTTCCCAATGGTTGGAGTATAAATAGTGAATGTGAGGGGTATGTTGGATCATTCACAATGCTGGTGGCTTTGCGGATGCAGCGTGTGGTGTAAATGTCCATGATGGAGGGAAGAGAGACACTGATGATCTTCTCAGCTGTCTTCACTATCTGTTGTAGGGCTTTGTGATCCCTGACTGTGCAATTTCCAAACCAGACAGTGATGCAGTTGCTCAGGATGCTCTCTATGGTTCCTCTGTAGAATGTTGTTAGAGTAGCTGGTGGAAGATGGGCTTTTCTCAGCCTATGCAGGAAGTAGAGCCGCTGCTGGGCTTTCTTGGTTAAAGAGCTGGTGTTGTGGTACCAGGTGCGGTTCTCTACCAGGTGGACACCCAGGAATTTGGTACTATTGACGACTTCCACAGTTGAGCCGTCAATGTTCACTGGCAAATAGTCACTTTTAGTCTTCCTAAAGTCAACAATCATCTCCTTTGTTTTGTCTACATTCAGAGACAGGTTATTGGCTTTACATCAGTACATTAACCGCTGCACCTCCTCTCTGTATGCTGAGTTGTGTCATTGGCAAATTTTATGATTTGATTAGAGCAGTGTGTTGCTGCATAGTCATGAGTCAGTAGTGTGAACAGTAATGGACTGAGCACACAGCCTTGAGGGGCTCCAGTGCTCAAGTGTGGTTGTTCTGAAAATGTTGTTTCCAATTCTGACTGACTGAGGTCTCTCAGTCAGGAAGTCCAGAATCCAGTTACAGAGGTAGGTGTTCAGTCCCAGCAGGCTCAGCTTTTCCATCAGTTGCTGAGGAATGATGGTGTTGAATGCTGAGCTGAAGTCGATAAACAGCATTTGAACGTATGTGTCCTAGTGCCTTGGGATGCTCCAATTGGGTTTCTTAAGGCCGATATCAATCAATGATTTCATGTTACTTGATCAGCCCATTTTTTTCCACCTTTATCCCATTGAAAAAACTTTTTACACTAATCTCCTGCATAACCAGACAAATATAAGTCTTGTATAATATGTGCTATATTAAAATGCATTTTTATGATTAAACTATAGACCGCAGGTGTTAACTGTTCATTTGTTATTAACATAATGAAATTCTTTAGGCTTACTTTTAGTGACCATAAAATACTAAAGTAAATAACATTTCCTTAAAATACATACATTAACTAATAAATTATGTACAAAAATATTTATCCATGATACATATGATGTGAAAGAAAATGAAATGATTCTCATAATTACAAACTATCATATTGTTTAGTTTTTTCTGTAATGTACCAATCTGAAATAAGGCTTAATTAAAAACAGTAGTTTTCTCCATTCCTCTTTACAAAAAATGGTTCTCATAAATCAATTAATTAATATTGGCAATTAAACACTACTTAAATGTAAATATGTAATGCACTTATAGATTTTTATCATTTTAAATCATTAACTGCACTACAGCTTTTTGCAGTTAAAATATACATTTACTATGTTTATACCTGTGTGTGTGTGTGTGTTTTTTTTTTTTCTTCTTTTTCTTCCAGTGACTCAGCTAGATATTATAAAATATGGATTACCATTTTAATTACGTAGGATTTTGTTCTTATCAAAACTTATACTTAATGACACACAGTACAATTGTTTAAAAAACCTATTGTTTACTATGCAGCAATTTCAAATTTGTCTTTATCTTTTCTTTTTCCAATTAAAAGTGTAAGCTGCTACATTTTAAACAAGCTCACTTTCAAATTAAAACGGTTTCTGTTTTAATTTAAAGGACAAAATAAAAAGGTCTGAATTCCTTATGTAACCTGGGTCAGGTTTCAAAAGGAATATATATAACTGCGAGTTTTGTGTAAATAAAGTTTATTGAAGTTGAGTATATATGTAGGTGTCCTCGGATTGGTCGGGGGGGAGACGCCATTGTAAGATAGTTCGGAAGAGTCGCAGTACGAAGAGGAGAAGACGGGAGTGGTGAGAGAGAAAGAAAAAGAAAAGAGAGCTTCAGGCAAAACGCCGAAGCGAGAAGAAAGAGAGAGCTTCAGGCAAAACGCCGAGGCCAGAAGAAAGAAAGTTTCAGGCAAAACGCCGAGACCAGAAGAAAGAGAGTTTTAGGCAGCACGCCGAAACAAGACGGAGAAAGAACTAGAAAGAGGGTCGCTGTTGAGGCAGCACGCCGAAGCAAGACTGACAGAACGAAAGAGAAAGTTGGAGTTGAGGCAGCACGCCGAAGCAAGACGGACAGAACGAAAGAGAAAGTTGGAGTTGAGGCAGCACGCTGAAGCAAGACGGACAGAAAGAGAAAAGAGAGTCGCAGTTGACGCAAAACACCGATGCAAGACAGAGAGAAAGAAAGAAGGACTAAATGTAGCAAGCGGATAAAACAAAAAGAAGAGTTGTTGGATAAAGAGAAAGACGGCAGGCAGGACACAAGTGCAGAAATGGTGATCAGTGAGTAAAGAGAGTGGTTGAGAAAAAGGGAGAAGGAAGAATATACAAAACAAGGTACGTGTGTTTTTTTTTTGTTTATTTGTTTTAAAGTGGCTTGAGTAAATTCTCAAGTGAAGGGGCCAGTTTCTGTTTTGTTTGTTTGGCCACTACGCACCCGAGCTACGTTTGGGGCCCCCAATGGAGTGAGTAATATTCATTGACTGGAAATATGTCCGGGTGAGCTCACCAATAGTGTCGGGACCAAAATATATACATCGGGTTATAAATAAGTTACAGCTTGTATTTTATGTATAGTGTATATATTGTAAATTATCAAAAAAAAAAAAACGTTCACTTTCAATTTAGTAAAGAGAGGTTTTGTTTATATATTTGAGTAACTGAGTTGATTATTGATTATAAGGCTGAAGGTGGGCGACAATGTACATTCCCACAATAGAGGTGGCGGCACCATTATAAAAGAGCTCAGGGCCTTGCATACCTGTAACGGAAGGGTGGTGTAAGGGGGTTACACTTAAACTAGCTTTTCTTGCCATTTGTCCAATTGCATAGGATGACCTCTCGGATTCCTTTTTTTTCAGTTTATTAATCCGCTTCCATCAACATAATGGCCAATACACCAATCACCTCTCGTTCACGGATAAAACTAGCGTCAACTCTCTGCTCTTTGTTTACACTGCGGGAAGTTTGCTGCAAAAGAAAATAAAGGTGCATGCTGGCTCAACTACTGTAACACCTTGTGTAAAGGAGCACTGCAACCAAATTACTGTAACACTTTAAAAAAAAAAAAAAAAAAAAAAGGGGGCTAAAAATATTATTTTTTGTGATTGACCCTTTTACTAATCACTAATCAAATCTTTTTTTTTGTACATTATTTTTAGACAAGGCATTACAATATACTGCACCATATATAAACAAATTTTTCTTTAAAAATCTGATACATTGGTGATTTTGTTCAGTCAGAATTAAAAAAATACTTTACTACTACTTAACTTTAATTTCTTCTTGGGTTACAAATACCACTTACTAAGAAACTGGAATGAATTAGGATGAAATTTAATTTTGCCTGTTAGGATGACAAATATTCACTAAATATTTCCTGTAAACTTTTTTCTATTAAATCCTTAACCAATACTTCCTGCCAGCTAAGCTGAAATCCAGTGGTTGAACACTCGCTTCGAATCTGATACCAGTGTAGACGATCCTTGAAGGCAGTCAGTTTCACCTTGCAAGGACAAGATAGATAGATAGATAGAGTGCTCTAAAGGAGTAGGTAGTATACCTTAAAAAAATACTCTGCTCAAAGTGACGTTTTGAAATAAAGACTAGACTCTTGACCAATGAATAAGGGGGAGAGGCGGAGCCTCTGTTCAAAAAGTTCATCCCATGTGAACGATGTTACCTTTATATGATATGCACTGATTTTTTAGGAATTATCTAGTTATCAATATTTTATCAAAAAATGCATGTGTTTTGCAAGTTTCGAACAAATGACTGAATAACTGATGTGGATTACAGTGCATGACACAATTATTATGATCATGGCTTTTTTTGACATTTTTCTCATTATTTGCCATTGCGCAGCATTGGTTACCATTTCCTTGTATCATAAACATTTTTTATATCTGTTATTCATTAAGCCATGAGATTAAATATTTTATCTTGCTACAAACTATATGGGATAAGTAACATAATAAAAATAATATATTTCTGAGTGAAGTATTCCTTTCAGAGTTTATGTCTAGATAATGTAAAGACAGCATTCAGAATGGGATCTTTCAATTAGACTTTCAGAAAATGAATGTCATCTCTTGATAAAATAAATACTTACTCGCTCTGAGTGAAATTCATTGAAACTCTGGTCAGAATTGTACACTGTTTAGACAGTCAAAATTGAGAGATTAATAAAGTATACCTTGGACAAGACCCTACTTGTGAGAGATTCCTTCAAGCCCCTGATTTCCTGGGTTACATGTTTTGTCATTGTCTGCTGTTTGGACCTAATTGGATTAAAATATTTGCTCATCTGTCAGATAGTGTTGCATTCACAATAATGTTTAATCCTCTAATGGGACTTCTTAGAATAACAAAATGGCATATTACTGCTTTGCCGAATGAGTACATCCATCCATCCATCCATCCATTTTCCATCCCGCTGAATCCGAACACAGGGTCACGGGAGTCTGCTGGAGCCAATCCCAGCCAACACAGGGCACAAGGCAGGAACCAATCCCGGGCAGGGTGCCAACCCACCGCAGGACACACACAAACACACCCACACACCAAGCACACACTAGGGCCAATTTAGAATTGCCAATCCACCTAACCTGCATGTCTTTGGACTGTGGGAGGAAACCGGAGCGCCCGGAGGAAACCCACGCAGACACGGGGAGAACATGCAAACTCCACGCAGGGAGGACCTGGGAAGCGAACCCAGGTCCCCAGATCACCCAACTGCGAGGCAGCAGCGCTACCCACTGTGCCACTGTGCCGCCCCCGAATGAGTACATTATTTGTGCTAATTTACACAATGCTGCTAGCATACCATCTTGTTTCAGTCAGATGGGAGAATCCTAACCTACTTATCATAGCACAATGGAAAAAAGAATGTCCTATTAATTGCCCCAACTTAATTGAACATGCTGACCTGATACTGACCTTTTTGATATTTCAGCAACTTAGTGCCTATTTCATTTTTTTCTGCTGTCTAGTTGAGTATATGGTACCTGCATCAAATAAGATTGTAAGTCGTTGTGACATACTCGTTTATCATTTATCCATTACTAGGGGGCTCCGCCCCCTGCTCGCTTCGCTCGCCAACCCCTGGTGTTGGGAATGACAAAGAGCGTGATGTATGAATGAGATATAGAATAGTGTGACGGTGTAGATGATGCAAATAGAAAGCAAACAATAAAGTGTGTGGCACAGTGTAAAGGTTTATTTGAAAATTTCTTTGTACACGCCGTTTAAGTGTAAAAGGTAATTCCAGCTCAGAACTTGTAAGGTCATTTAAGATGGTTATTGTTGTGATCAGAGTCAAGTTTGTCAGAGCTTAGAAAGAGTTGTGTCTCTCCAGGAAGTAATGGAATGACCTGGGTATTAATGTTTTCCATATTAATATTTTTTGGACATAATATAGTGCGTTGTGTTAAAAGGGGCATTTGGTCTAATGAGATTGCTGTTCGAAATGTCTCTGTAACTAAGTTGTCGCAGATAAAGGCTTGAGGAATTGTAATAATATGTGCCTGCAGTCCAGCTGTATTGGTGAGTGTACCATCTCTCAGTTGTAATAAGCAATTGTTATGATCTGGTTCTGGACATCGTATCTTTTTTACTAACTGTATGTTTTGAAAGTAATGCCAATTGTCTGCGTATTTTAAGGTGCACTGAACAATAGCTGAGTGCATGGCATCTGGAAGAATAGCTAATCACTGTCTAAAATCTCCTCCTCATAAAAGTACCTTTCCTTCAAATCGAATATTATTATTCATAAACGTTTGTAGAAGTTTATGAATGGTGTTGAGTAAGTGACTTCATGCCATTGAACATTCATCAATAAACAACATTTTTTCAAGACGGATGTCACGTGCAGTGCCACCGTTAATGTTCATAGTGGATACCGATTTGTAGGATCTAATGTAGTTGATAAAGATTTCACTTTCAGGTACATCGTCAGTTATAAGCCTCTGTAGATATTCAGTATATGAATGTAAAGAAGGCAGTCTAATTTGACCCTTTTGACAACAACGTGTAAATGTATAACTTGTATTTCCAGTTGTTTCTTCAGGGCAGTGAACTGAATGACAATGATTGCAAATGACATTCATTAATCCGAATGAATTTTCCTGGTGTATGTTTTGCTTGTGCCGTTTGAGAGGCGCGTTGTTGCATGTGTAGTATTTGGGACGTGTTGTTTTGGAGCTGTAATCGATTTGCCTGTGCTGTGTGAGAAGCCCGTTGTAGCCTTCCCTGCCGTTAACGTATGTCGGAGACGGGAGGTGTTTCGTTTTGAATCCGTGCCTGTTGCGATGCAGCACTTTGATTGATAGTTTGCGTCATGTGGATCTAGGATGTAGATTTGTGCATATTTGCGTTGTTGATTTGTTTCAGGGTGCACTGTTCCAATGCGATGCAGTATTTGTGCACATATGCGAAAGTAGTATGGGCCATTGCCTTTTGGTGGCCTGATATTTACTCCGGTATATGCAAAAGCAAATGAACCATTGTAGGATCTAATGCAGTTCATAAAGTTTTTACTTTTAGGTACATCGTTAGTTAGAAGCTTTAGTTGAGCTTTGCGTTTTTGGAGTCGAGACATTTTTTCTTTTAGAAATATGGATAAGTAATAAGGAGAATTGCACTCACTGTTAATATGGAGCCTTTTCTGCGGTTGAACGGTTAATAGTGCCTTATTGTAATGAGATCCACCTATGCTGCATAGCCGTCTATTTTGTTGTTTCTTTCGTGTTCGTGTGTTTGTTCCTGTTATCATTTCCTTTTCGTTTTGTACCCGTGACCGTGTATTCATGACTTGTTTCTTTCTCAGCATGCGAAATATGGATAAGTAATAAGGAGGATCGCAGTCACTGTTAATATGGAGCCTTTTCTGCGGTTGAACGGTTAATAGTGCCTTATTGTAATGAGATCCACCTATGCTGCATAGCCGTCTATTTTGTTGTTTCTTTCGTTTTCGTGTGTTTGTTCCTGTTATCCTTTCCTTTTCGTTTTGTACCCGTGACCGTGTATTCATGACTTGTTTCTTTCTCAGCATGCGAAATATGGATAAGTAATAAGAAGGATCGCAGTCACTGTTAATATGTTTCTTTTTCTGCAGTTGAACGGTTAATAGTGCTTTATTGTAAGGAGATCCACCAATGCTGACACCTATGCTGTCTAGTGTGAAGGTGTTGATGTTCACTTTAGAATATGTGGCTTTGGGTGTCACTTCTTATGGATGTGTGTGTGTGTGGGGGGGGGGGGGTGGGGATTGAGGATTGTTGTCGCGCGAGCGTCTTCTTTCTTTTTGTGTTCCTGTGTCTTGTTGAATCCCCCTCTTTGTGTGTGTCCCGTCCCTTGCTTGTAGGGTCTGTGGGGTGGTTTTGTGTTCTTTTTTTTGTGTTCCATGGGCTTGTTGAATCCCCCTCTTGGTGTGTGTCCCGTCCGGTGCCTGTAGGGGGGGGGTGCCTTGCTGTTGTGCGCGAGCCTCTTTTTTTTTTTTTTTTTTTTTTTTTTTGGGTCTAGTTTCGTGTGCAATGTGTTTCGTGCTTTGCTTGCGTTTGAATAGTTTTTATGTGCCGTTTCCTTTTTTCGGTGCTCTTTGCGCCTCATTTCTCAATTTTTCCTGTGCTCACTCCTTTTTTCTGTGGTCTTGTCCGCCTCTCGCGGCCCCTCATCCGCCTCTCTCGCCCTCTTCTATCCGCCTTTCTCGACTCCTCAGCCGACCCTCGCGGACTCTTTTTGCGCCTGCGCAGTACGTCTTTTTGCAGCTACGGCCCATTGCCGGATGTGCCTGCGTCCATCATCCGGTTTAGCATTCTCGGTTAGTAATATGGATAAGAAAACCCAAAATAAAAAAGAAGTAAGCAATATGTAACAGCATCAAGCATTACATTTTCCATTGTTGTTTAGTTTGCCTTTATCACTTAACCATCCAGCCATTTTAACAATGTAATTTGAAACCCTCATTTTGTTTGTATTTTAAAGTTTGTTGTGACCTCTTTAGTATATGGCGAGACAGACGTGGTGGTTTTCATATTGTCTAGAGGATAGGATTTAACATAAGCGGTCTGTGATCATGTCACTCTGTGACCAGGATAAAGTCTCCTCTCCTGTATGTGACCCATCTGAAGAAACAAAAGAAATGTAACCAATCGTATCTCAGATGTGTAGGTGTTCACCAAGTAATAAGTAATACTAATAATACGATTGTAATTGTGTTGTCCGTGTGAAAAGGTTTCATTCTGTTCAAGTTAAATGTCTGGGAAGTCCTCTTGTGCTCGTTTCATTTTTTTTTTTTAATTAATTCGGACAATTTGTGTAACCCAACCACAGGGGATGCACAAACCAGTGTGTTTCTTTGTGCCTGTCCCAAGCCCGGATAAATGGGGAGGGTTACATCAGGAAGGGCATCAGGTGTAAAATTTTGCCAAATCAATATGCGGACAACTATACAAATTTCCATACCAGATCGGTTGAGCCCCGGGTTAACAACGACTGCCACCAGTACTGTTGGCCAACAGGGTGCTGGCGGAAATTGGACTACTGTTGGCCAAAGAAGAAGGGGGGGTTGGGGGGGAATGTGTCTGGAGGCAGGAGGAGAGGAAGAGAGTGGAACTGAGGGTAGGAACTTTGAATGTTGACAGTATGACTGGTAAAGGGAGAGAGTTAGCAGATATGATGGAGAGAAGGAAGGTTGATTATATTGTGCGTGCAAGAGACTAAATGGAAGGGGAGTAAGGCCAGGTGGATCGGAGGTGGATTCAAATTGTTCTATCATGGTGTGGATGGGAGGAGAAATGGGGTAGGAGTTATTCTGAAGGAACAGTATGTCAAGAGTGTTCTGGAGGTGAAAAGAGTGTCAGGCAGAGTAATGATTATGAAGCTGGAAATAGGAGGTGTGATGATAAATGTTGTTAGTGCATATGCACTGCAAGTTGGGTGTGCAATGGGCGAGAAAGAAGATTTTGGAGTGAGTTGGATGAAGTGATGAACAGTGTACCCCAGGGACAGAAAGTGGTGATTGGAACGGATTTCAATGGGCATATTGGTGAAGGGAACCGTGGAGACGAGGAGGTGATGGGTAGGTATAGTGTCAAGGAGAGGAATGAAGAAGGTCAGAGGATAGTGGATTTTGCCAAAAGGATGGACATGGCTGTGGTGAATATGTTTTTTTAAGAAGAGGGAGGAACATAGGGTGACGCACAAGAGTGGAGGAAGATGCACAGAGGTAGATTACATCCTATACAGAAGAGTTGATCTGAAGTAGATTGGAGACTGCAAAGTGGTGGCAGGGGAAAGTGTAGTTAAGCAGCATATGGTGGTCTGTAGGATGACGTTGGAGATCAGAAGAGGAAGAGAATGAGGGCAGAGCCAAGGATCAAATGGTGGCAGTTGAAAAAGGAAACCTGCAAGGTTGAGTTTAGGGAGGAGGTGAGACAGGCACTGGGTAGCAGTGAAGAGTTACTAGACAGCTGGGAAACTACAGCAGATATAGTAAGGGTGCTTGGCGTGACATCTGGAAAGAGGAAGGAGGAAAAGGAAACCTGGTGGTGGAATGAGGAAATACAGGAGAGTATACAGAGGAAGAGGATGGCAAAGAAGAAGTGGGATAGTCAGAGAGATGCAGAAAGTAAACAAGAGTACAAGGAGATAAGGCGCAAGGTGAAGAGAAAGGTGGCGAAGGCTAAAGAAAAGGTGTATGATGAGTTGTATGAGAGGCTGGACACTAAGGATGGAGAAAAGGACCTGTACCGATTGGCTATACAAAGAGACCGAGCTGGGAAAGATGTGCAGCAGGTTAGGGTTATAGAGGATAAAGATGGAAATGTACTCACAAGCGAGGAGCGTGTGTTGAGCAGATGGAAAAAGTACTTTGAGAGGCTGATGAATGAAGAGAACGAGAGAGAGAAGAGGTTGGATGATGTGGAGATAGTGAATCAGGAAGTGCAACGGATTAGCAAGGAGGAAGTAAGGACAGCTATGAAGAGGATGAAAAATGGAAAGGCCGTTGGTCCAGATTATATACCTATGGAAGCATGGAGGTGTTTAGGAGAGATGGCAGTGGAGTTTTTAACCAGATTGTTTAATGAAATCTTGGTAAGTGAGAGGATGCCTGAGGAGTGGAGAAGAAGTGTACTAGTGCCGATATTTAAGAATAAGGGGGATGTGCAGGACTGCAGTAACTACAGGGGAATAAAATTGATGAGCCACAGCATGAAGTTATGGGAAAGAGTAGTGGAAGCTAGGTTAAGAAATGAGGTGATGATTAGTGAGCAGCAGTATGGTTTCATGCCAAGAAAGAGCACCATAGATGCAATGTTTGCTCTGAGGATGTTGATGGAGAAGTTTAGAGAAGGCCAGAAGGAGTTGCATTGCGTCTTTGTGGACCTGGAGAAAGCATATGACTGGGTGCCTCGAGAGGAGATGTGGAATTGTATGAGGAAGTCGGGAGTGGCAGAGAAGAATGTAAGAGTTGTACAGGATATGTATGAGGGAAGTGGGACAGTGGTGAGATCTGCGGTAGGAGTGACAGATGCATTCAAGTTGGAGGTGGGATTACATCAGGGATCGGCTCTGAGCCCTTTCTTATTTGCAATGGTGATGGACAGGTTGACAGATGAGATTAGACAGGAGTCCCCGTGGACTATGATGTTTGCTGATGACTTTGTGATCTGTAGCGATAGTAGGGAGCAGGTTGAGGAGACCCTGGAGAGGTGGAGATATGCTCTAGAGAGGAGAGGAATGAAGGTCAGTAGGAACACCAAGACAGAATACATATGTGTAAATGAGAGGAGGTCAGTGTAATGGTGAGGATGCAGGGAGTAGAGCTGGGATCAACAGTACAGAGTAATGGGGATTGTGGAAGAGAGGTGAAAAAGAGAGTGCAAGCAGGGTGGAATGGGTGGAGATGAGTGTCAGGAGCAATTTGTGACAGATGGGTATCAGCAAGAGTGAACGGGAAGGTCTACAGGATGGTAGTGAGACCAGTTATGTTATATGGGTTGGAGACAGTGGCGCTGACCAGAAAGCAGGAGACAGAGCTGGAGGTGGCAGAGTTAAAGATGCTAAGATTTGCACTGGGTGTGACGAGGATGGATAGGATTAGAAATTGAGTACATTAGAGGGTCAACTCAAGTTGGACAGTTGGGAGACAAAGTCAGAGAGGCGAGATTGCGTTGGTTTGGACATGTGCAGAGGAGAGATGCTGGGTATATTGGGAGAAGGATGCTAAGGTTAGAGCTGCCAGGGAGGAGGAAAAGAGGAAGGCCTAAGCGAAGGTTTATGGATGTGGTGAGAGAGGACATGCAGGTGACGGGTGTAACAGAGCAAGATGCAGAGGACAGAAAGATATGGAAGAAAATGATCCGCTGTGGCAACCCCTAACGGGAGCAGCCGAAAGAAGAAGAAGAATTTGGACAATTTGTGTTTGTTTATGGCAGACGCTTCTTCACCAGAAAATTTTGACTTTTGCTTTATCAGAATTGCTAATGGTTCCTGTGTATTATATTTTGGGGACATGCCTAACTGATACAAACACAAAACAATAAAATGATTTTAGAGGGAACAGAAAGTGATGCAAAATTTGAGGTAATTTTAGTTTTAAAGAGCACAACAAATCTGGCAGCTCTGGTCAGGAGCAGTGTCTGCCCAAGAAAAGCAAAGAGGTACATTCCATTTACATTTATTTCAAACATTTGTATCCAAAGTTCTCATTTGTTTACATTTTGGAGCTGTTTTTATAATAGGCATTATTGTCAATCAATGACTATAAATTAAAAGCAGACTGTGCAAACCCGCATACCACTTTTAAGGTAATGTATTTGAGAAAAGCTTTGGTTTTACTGTTGTTGTTGTGCCAATACGTTTTTCCTCTTTATGATGTGCCGCATCATTTCCTAGTAGCAATAGGCACAAGCCGGGAAGCTGCAGAATGTAGGATTTCATTCACTGCTAAACAGTTGTACTGATGTACAGTATATAAAATGAAGTATACATTTAATGGGTTTCTTGATCCCATACTAATAATGATAAATCTGTTTGATTTGCATTTAATGATTTTAATGCTTTTGCTTTCGCAAATAAAATGGGAGCACTTCTGCTTTTGGGGTGTAAGTAAGCTACAGCAAAGTGTTGTCTCGAGTTTGTCAATAAAACCTTACCCGTTTGTGGTTTTAATCAGCTCTCTGTCTTTATCTCACTTCCTAAGAGGCTGTAGGGCAGAGAGTATACAGGAAACTTGCATGAAAAGCTCAGCTGTGTTTGTTTCTGACACTTTCTTTTGGTCTAAAGTTTGCATTTTGCACTGTTAGGTTACTGGTTCTGCAGAAACTCCATAACTCGTAATTGAATAAGCTAACATATGCAACAAAGGGTAAATGTTATACTTTTAGCTTGCCATTAGCAAGTCTTTACAATAGCTTGCTTCTCTAGATAGTCTGTTTGCATGCATTTAGTTACTTACTAGACAAGTCTGAAATTAAGATGAAATGGTAGTGTTTTTTCCATTAGTTGACTGATATCGTTCTTTTTTTTAGTTGTATCAGACTCAGTTCATTTTTATATCCTCCTTTGATCTTATCTGGGTAATGTGACAGCAGCTCTCCAGTCGCCTTGTCCACTTCCACATGTTTCTTTACACCTTTATTAACATGTTCTCTTTCGCTACCTGGTACCTGACCAAGCACATGCAATGGATAGAAAACTTCTATACACCTCTGCCAAAATGGCAGCTTTTGTGTGATTTTTAAAAAATGAAACCAAGAGAAAGTCTTTTAGAATGTATTCCATCTTTATTACAATCTATACAAAGGTGGTGAAAACAAATCAGAAGCTGTTTAGTGAAAAGGGAAAAAATCCTACAAAACTGTGCTTGCATTAGTGTGCACAAACTAATACGAAACTAATACTTCGTGGAAGCAGCTTTTGGTTTTACTATAGTACTCCGTCAGTAGGTAAGTCTGTCATTTTGGCACATCTGGACTTGGCCATTTTTCCTCCTTGTAAAATATTTCCAGATGTATCAAATTCCAAGGGCATCTCCAGGGCACAGCTCTCTTGAGGTCACCTCACAGGTCTGGGCTCTGACTGGGCCATTGCAGAATATTGATCCTCCTTTGATGAAGCCATTGCTTTTTTAACTTTGATGTATGCTTTGTGTTGGTGTCATGCTGAAAGGTGAAGTTTATCTTCAGTTTAGCTTCCTTGAAGGTTTTGTGCCAAAATAGAATGGTACTTCCTGCTCTTCCTGATTCTACCCACCTTGACTAAAGCCCATGTTTCAGCTGAAGGAAAGCAGCCCCAAAGCATGATTTTGCCTCCACCATACTTCACTGTGGCTATGGTGTTCTTTTGATGATGTGTTGTGTTATTTTTGTGCCAAACATACCTTTTAGAATTATGGCCAAATAGTCTAACTTTGGTCTCCTCAGACCGCAATACATTCTTATCACATGGTGGTGGGAGACTGAGTATACCTTTTATGCAAAGTTTAGCTGGGCTTGGATGTTTTTCTTTGTGAAAAAAGGCTTTTGTCTTGCTACCCTACCCCACAACCCAGACAAATGAAGAATACGACTGATTGTTGTCACATATGGGGAACAACCAGTACTTGCCAGGAAATCCTGCAGCTCCTTTAATGTTGCTGTAGGTCTCTTGGTGGTCTCCCTGACCAGTTATCTCAGTGTCATTTCCTCAGTCTTAGAGGGACGTCCTGATCTTGGCAGAGTCGCTCTTGAGCCATATTTTCTCCACTTGTTGATGACTGTCTTCACCATGTTCCGTGGGATGGTTAATGCTTTGGATACTTTTTTTATACCCCTGTCCTGACTGATATATTTCACTGGTGAGATTCCATTCATGTTTTAAAGGTCTTTGCAGACCATGGCTTTTGGAGTATGTTGCAGACAAGAGGATATCAGAATAAACTTTCAGGAACAGCCAAACTTTATCTGAGCTCAGTCGGAGCCCCTTGAATTGATTTCAGGTGTATACTAACTACTCTTTGAAATGAGACTTATTGGGATTGGCTGATTCTGAATGCAGCCACATCCTTGATTATTAGTCTGCACACTTATGACACCAGGTTTTTGCAGGGTTTTTTCTTTTCCTTTTTTCGCTAATCAGTTTCTGATGATGTCCTGCCGTCTCCAATAAACTTGCATCTTTGGTTTGGAGAGGATCCGGCCTGTCTCCAGTGTGCTGCCCCAGCAACTCTTAAACACATCTTGGTGGGTTGCAAGACGAGCCTTACCCAAGGCAGATACACCTGGCGCCACAACCAAGTGTTGAGGAGCTTGGCAGCTGCCCTGGAGATTAAGAGGGTAACCACCAACACCATACCCTTGGAGGCTGAGACTGCCTCTAGGCAACAAACATCTTTTGTCTGTGAGGGGGAGAAGCAGCCATCCAAAAGAGCATCTCCAGTCTCATGTCCACTGAATGCAGCCCAAGACTGGGAAATGCAAGTGGATCTAAATCAAAGACTCACATTCCCACTTGAAATCGCAATAACAAACCTGCGGCCAGACCTGGTCCTTTGGTCTAAATCCTGTCGACTTGTGTTCATTGTGGAACTGACAGTCCCATGGGAGGAAGCCATCGATGAGGCATTCGAAAGGAAAAAGCTGCGATACACAAACATGGCAGATGTAGCGGAGGACCGGGGCTGGAACGTGTCTGTGCATCCAGTGGAGGTGGGCTGCAGGGGTTTCGTAGCTAGTTCCACCACGAGGCTACTGAAGGAGGTAGGAATCGGTGGGCAGGCTCAGTGGAAGATCATAAAGGAGCTGGCAGATACCGCCATAAGAAGCAGCCATTGGTTGTGGCTGAAGCGGAATGAGACCGTATGGGCTGCTCATGGAGCCTCCAGCGCAGCACACACCCAGGTCTGATCAGCCTGTGGTGGGCCATCCTTGGGCGAGGGTGTATTGTGATAAAGGCCGAAACACCCAATGACCCCGGGGTATACAACTGATGATGTGTAGTACTGGAGGCAGTAACACTGCCAGATGAAAATCCATGAGGACACCTCCAGTCCTACCTAAGAAATCAATGCTGTCCTGATTACAAAGGGTGTCACAGATGACTGCGGTCATTACCTGGCCAGGATGCCTGGAGGGACCGGAAAGGGACATTAACAGCTTCCGGGGCACAAGGGGGCAGCCGCCCTGGATAAAAAGAGGACCACGGGAAAGGGACAAAGAGGATTTGACCTATTGGGAACCGTGGCCTCCGCCAGGGGGCGCTTTAAGCCTCAGGAGACCCGGATGTGATTACTTCCGCCACACTTGGCAAGATGGCGGAGGGATCGGCCAGGGACGTCTGGAGTGCTTCCGGTTCAAAGGGCAGCACTTCTGCCACACCAGGAAGTGCTGCCGGATGGACATCATCAGCCACCTGGAGCACATCCGGGCAGGAATAAAAGGGGCTGCCTCCTTACAGTCAGTGAGCCAGAGTCGGGAGTAGGAGTAGGACGAAGCTCCCAGGAGGAGAGGAAAGGCGGCCAAGGACTGAGAAAGACTTGATTTTGGGGTGATTATTGCTTTATGCATTGTGTGCTGTGTGGATTTGTGTTTATTAGTGATTAAATAAACGTGTGCTTTTATAAAGATGTGGTCTCCGACTGGTGGTGTCCGGGAAAGTCTCACAAGGGATTAAAACACCTAGTCCTAGTAGACATACTTTCACCACCTTTGTATAGTTTGCAATTTTGTGGAATAAATTCTGACAGGATTTATCTTGGTTTCATTTTTTTATCACGCAAAACCTGCGATTTTTTTCGGAAGTGTGCAAACTTTTTATATTCACTTTTATTAATAAAAAAAAAAAAAAAAAAAAAAAAAGTCCCCAAACAAAGTGGTTTGTTATTGGTTATGCTGAATTGTTAATCACGTGACCTGCTCAGTCCTTTAGCATAGTTTTACCTCTGTTGAGAAACTGTAGTTTTTTCAAAGATTTCTTGGTTAGGATGCATTTGGCATCTCTCTAAATGATGAAGTGTTAGTCCTTGATGAGTCTTTTTTTATTTAAGCCAATCTTAAAATAGAGAGCTATTTTGTACTTTACCTTCTTTTTATTTTTTTACCCTTTCACATTTTGTTACTTCCTGAACAAAGCCTTGCTGCTTCCTCTGAAATTCCCCCATAGGTAACAGTGTTAAATGGTAATTTTTCTTTCAGTTGAATACATATTTGAATGGGCATCATTTACATAGTGACTCTTTCTTGTTTGCCTTTGTTCGTGTGGAAGATAATTATAGAATTGTGGTTAAGTTTTCTGTTTGCATTCTTTATTGGGTGTCTCCCAGTGTCTGCACATTTGGGGATATATTGAAAACTGGCAGGTACTTGTTAATAAAAGTATGCCAATATGGTCTGTAATCCATTGCACTGTTGTTTGCATGTAGTGCTTTTTGCAACAAAGACCATTACAAGATGCTTTATTAACAAATGAGAGTTCAGTGCAAACTAACTATACAGCTAATCTGTGTTTTCTATCTGACTTTTCTGTAGTGAATATAATCCAATGTAAAAGTCAGTTGTACAGCTAGACTACCATCAGGTTACGTGACGTAATCAGGTTCAAACAGTGAGCTGGAGGTAAGGGTGGAACTGACAGCTTTGTGACTTAAAAGTTTCAGAGCCTTAGCTGCTAACCTGCAATGCCTGCAAAGAAACAGGACAATTGTATAAGACATTTCTTTTCTTTTAAGACACATCTTTAAAAATCTTGATGTCCTGATACTTACTGAACAAGTGTCGCTTTTTTTTTCTACTTAAAAGTAAGCAACACTGTTCATACTAATACTGTTTGTGTCCTTGTTATGTGCAGCATTTATTTTTGTCATATTATGAAAAAAAACCCTCTAACAATTCCTGTGAACTGCAGAAGTGAAAAACAAATTAATCGTAAACAATTAGTTCTTTGTTCTGATTACTGAGGGTAACTCTTTAAAGTCTCCAAAAATAATAATAAAATAATTTTTTTGTTAGTTACTGTTTTTTGAGGAACCTACTTTTCTGCCACTTTCTGCATAAAACTAAGCAGTTATGTTTTCTTTTATTATAGAAGATGCAGATGAAGGAAGCCTGGCACCTTTTATTCCAAGTTTAAGCCCTGTATTTGATGCTGGTTGAGGAGCAGGCTTATGAACATGCATCCTTTTGGCCAAGAGGCGCAGACCTCCGTGGAGAAACTGCTTGCATTTTTCACTTGGTGTCTGCGGCAGGGCGAATGGGAGCTTGCTCAGGCTTCCGTTGGACAACTGAAGGAATGGCATGGAGAAGGTGCTGGTCAAGTAGGAGAAATACTGCAAGCGGTTGTCTCCTGTCCTTACAAGCTCAGGTATTATGCAGATGTTTATGTATGCTTAGAAAATCATCATCAGTATTCTTACTTAATGTACGTAGTATATTTGCTATAACTGGTAACCTAGGTGTAATCTGGTTAACTGCCAGGTGCGTGGTTTCACACCAGGGATTCTTACGGTAGTTTCTTAACCTGGTAGAAATGACTAGTGTGGAGCATGCTGTCTTCTCACCATCAATCTTTTCTGTCCTCTAAGGGGATTTCTATGTATGGCAAGATATTTAATTACATATGGAAGAGTTACCTTTTTAAATCCTCATCAGAAAAGGTGGATAGAAAATAAACTCAGTACTCGTGTCATCAGTATACAGAAACCTCACTAAGGCAGGAAAGCTATGGAGAATGATTTGGGTTTTATTTATTTTTTAAATTGTTTTTTTCTTACAGGTGGGAGACAGTTGGCAGTCCACATCGACTTGCTTGGTTTTGGCTTTTGGTACTAGAGAAGTGGTTTCCAGATAAGGTAGAATCCTGCTGCTTTTGTTTTGTTTTCTTATACTGGTGCAATTGTCCGGTTTGTAAACTATGACATGTCACACTTATTAGGAGGCTTAGTTTTATTGTAAAGCTATCCATTTATTGCACTATATTTTTGTATACTAATAGTACTACTTGTTTTGTGGCATTGTGACTGCTTGCCTTTGATTGATTAAATGTATATTTTTTATAGATTATTGGGTCAAATCGTTTAGTGAATTCTACAGTGGTGTGAAAAACTATTTGCCCCCTTCCTGATTTCTTATTCTTTTGCATGTTTGTCACACAAAATGTTTCTGATCATCAAACACATTTAACCATTAGTCAAATATAACACAAGTAAACACAAAATGCAGTTTGTAAATGGTGGTTTTTATTATTTAGGGAGAAAAAAAAATCCAAACCTACATGGCCCTGTGTGAAAAAGTAATTGCCCCCTGAACCTAATAACTGGTTGGGCCACCCTTAGCAGCAATAACTGCAATCAAGCGTTTGCGATAACTTGCAATGAGTCTTTTACAGCGCTCTGGAGGAATTTTGGCCCACTCATCTTTGCAAAATTGTTGTAATTCAGCTTTATTTGAGGGTTTTCTAGCATGAACCGCCTTTTTAAGGTCATGCCATAGCATCTCAATTGGATTCAGGTCAGGACTTTGACTAGGCCACTCCAAAGTCTTCATTTTGTTTTTCTTCAGCCATTCAGAGGTGGATTTGCTGGTGTGTTTTGGGTCATTGTCCTGTTGCAGCACCCAAGATCGCTTCAGCTTGAGTTGACGAACAGATGGCCGGACATTCTCCTTCAGGATTTTTTGGTAGAAAGTAGAATTCATGGTTCCATCTATCACAGCAAGCCTTCCAGGTCCTGAAGCAGCAAAACAACCCCAGACCATCACACTACCACCACCATATTTTACTTTTGGTATGATGTTCTTTTTCTGAAATGCTGTGTTCCTTTTACGCCAGATGTAACGGGACATTTGCCTTCCAAAAAGTTCAACTTTTGACTCATCAGTCCACAAGGTATTTTCCCAAAAGTCTTGGCAATCATTGAGATGTTTCTTAGCAAAATTGAGATGAGCCCTAATGTTCTTTTTGCTTAACAGTGGTTTGCGTCTTGGAAATCTGCCATGCAGGCCGTTTTTGCCCAGTCTCTTTCTTATGGTGGAGTCGTGAACACTGACCTTAATTGAGACAAGTGAGGCCTGCAGTTCTTTAGACGTTGTCCTGGGGTCTTTTGTGACCTCTCGGATGAGTCGTCTCTGCGCTCTTGGGGTAATTTTGGTCGGCCGGCCACTCCTGGGAAGGTTCACCACTGTTCCATGTTTTTGCCATTTGTGGATAATGGCTCTCACTGTGGTTCGCTGGAGTCCCAAAGCTTTAGAAATGGCTTTATAACCTTTACCAGACTGATAGATCTCAATTACTTCTGTTCTCATTTGTTCCTGAATTTCTTTGGATCTTGGCATGATGTCTAGCTTTTGAGGTGCTTTTGGTCTACTTCTCTGTGTCAGGCAGCTCCTATTTAAGTGATTTCTTGATTGAAACAGGTGTGGCAGTAATCAGGCCTGGGGGTGGCTACGGAAATTGAACTCAGGTGTCATACACCACAGTTAGGTTATTTTTTAACAAGGGGGCAATTACTTTTTCACACAGGGCCATGTAGGTTTGGATTTTTTTTCTCCCTAAATAATAAACACCATCATTGAAA
The DNA here is from genome assembly GCF_900747795.2 of Erpetoichthys calabaricus. Lineage (NCBI taxonomy): Eukaryota > Metazoa > Chordata > Cladistia > Polypteriformes > Polypteridae > Erpetoichthys > Erpetoichthys calabaricus. Next base: position 32,848,604 of record NC_041409.2, on the reverse strand, counting down.
AACTGCATTTTGTGTTTACTTGTGTTATATTTGACTAATGGTTAAATGTGTTTGATGATCAGAAACATTTTGTGTGACAAACATGCAAAAGAATAAGAAATCAGGAAGGGGGCAAATAGTTTTTCACACCACTGTATAAGTATGGTATATAGCAGTGTTAAAGGTTAAAAAATGCATTTAAAAAAAAAAAATAGTGGGTTGGCCTCACTTTTTCTGTTAGATAAACTTGAAACCTTCTTTAACACTAGAATTACCAGAGCCTACGAAAAAACTTGTTGATCCGGCCCACCTTAAATCCGTTCGCACCTCTCCCTCAGCATCTTTTGTCCTGTAAATGTGCCGATTAAGACAAGCAGCAAGCAGCCTGCTATTCCATCCCCCACCGTCACAGAATGTTCACAAAGTTCTCCCAGCTCATGCCTTGATTGATTATATGGGAGTGAAGTGCTGGAGTTGTACAATGGAAATAATAGATTGTTATTTGGAACACATGCATTTTATGTGTGTTCCGTTTCTACAATAATCTGTGTAAACACATTGTTAAAACAGAAACGTTTTTCATATTTTAGTAGTAAATGACAAAATATTGGCATAAATTATATAATGTGTGAAGCCTGAAGTCCAAAGATCAAATAAACACTTTCACAAAAGGTTCAAGGAAGATACAACAGCTTCCGTGGTGTAGCGGTAAGATTTGCTGAGAGAAGTGTGAGCATTGCAACAGGTACACACATCGTAAATGTGGGAAGGACGGTCCTTGCGTGTGTGTGAACTGTTAACATTTGAATGTGATGATTGCCAATAGCCCTCTGTACTATTGTTGCCTCTGCATGTCCTGGAGTACAAAAGAAACAGCAACATGTGGGGACTGGCAAGATCAGGGGAAATAAAAACATGTACAGTGATCCCTCGCTATATCGCGCTTCGCCTTTCGCGGCTTCACTCTATCGCGGATTTTATATGTAAACATATTTAAATATATATCGCGGATTTTTTGCTGGTTCGCGGATTTCTGCGGACAATAGGTCTTTTAATTTCTGGTACATGCTTCCTCAGTTGGTTTGCCCAGTTGATTTCATACAAGGGACGCTATTGGCAGATGGCTGAGAAGCTACCCAGCTTACTTTTCTCTCTCTCTCTCGCGCTGACTTTTTCTGATCCTGACGTAGGGGGATTGAGCAGGGGGGCTGTTCGCACACCTAGACGATACGGACGCTTGTCTAAAAATGCTGAAAGATTATCTTCACGTTGGCGACCTTCTGTGCAGCTGCTTCGTGAAGGCAACATGCTGCACGGTGCTTTGCATACTTAAAAGCACGAAGGGCACGTATTGATTTTTTTATCTGTCTCTCTCTCTCTCTATCTCTCTCTCTCTGCTCCTGACGGAGGGGGTGTGAGCTGCCGCCTTCAACAGCTTTGTGCCGCGGTGCTTCGCATACTTACAAGTCAAACAGCCCTATTGATCTGTTTGCTCCTTTGAAGAGGAAGATATGTTTGCATTCTTTTAATTGTGAGACTGAACTGTCATCTCTGTCTTGTCATGGAGCACAGTTTAAACTTTTGAAAAAGAGACAAATGTTTGTTTGCAGTGTTTGAATAACGTTCCTGTCTCTCTACAACCTCCTGTGTTTCTGCGCAAATCTGTGACCCAAGCATGACAATAAAAAAATAACCATATAAACATATGGTTTCTACTTCGCGGATTTTCTTATTTCGCGGGTGCCTCTGGAACTCAACCCCCGCGATGGAGGAGGGATTACTGTAGTGTTATGCGAATGAATATGAATAATATGAATAATGTTGCATCTGAGCCACAATGTTTTCCGAAATGTACTATACAGGTCATAAAATGAATAATTCCAAATATCATATATAACTATGTCTCTGTTTTTTTTTTTTTTTGTTTTTTTTTTGACATCATAGACCATAAGGTACATACAAATTCAGCGAGAGCAGGAACACTCAATAAAACTGAATAAAAAAAATCAAGTGACGGTGAGATATGAAGAAGGCAGATTCACCAGCGTTTGTGTGTCAGCTTTTATCCCTCCAGATCAGAGAATGTCCAGTTCCATTGCCTCAAAACACAAGTCACATCTACAGTTACTCCCAGTTTCAAATAAAAACTAACAGTGTCAGATCCCAAGGGCAGTAGTATTTATCGTGATCGTGACTGAGAGAATAAAAGTGAAAAAAAAAAAAAGGTAACTTTTATAAGTCCTGTAAATGTACACCATCTGTTACAGACGCAAACCAAATGTATGTGTGTACTGTATAATATTAATAATAAGAGCAGCTCACTACTGAAAACGGGAAATATAGGAGGCAGTCAGGATCGAACTGAGGACTCTTGATTACAAGTCAGCAAATCTTACCACTATGCCATAGAAGCTGTTGTATCTTCCTTGAACCTTTTATGAAAGTGTTTATTTGATCTTTGGACTTCAGGCTTCACACATTATATAGTTTATGCCAACATTTTGTCATTTACTAATAAAATATGAAAACGTTTGTTTTAACGATGTGTTTACACAGATTAGATAGATAGATACTTTATTAATCCCAAGGGGAAATTCACATACTCCAGCAGCACCTTACTGATACAAAAAACAATATTAAATTAAAGAATGATAATAATGCAGGTAAAAACAGACAATAACTTTATATAATGTTAACGTTTACCCCCCCGGGTGGAATTGAAGAGTCGCATAGTTTGGGGGAGGAACGATCTTCTCAGTTTGTCAGTGAAGCAGGACAGTGACAGCAGTCTGTCGCTGAAGCTGCTCTTCTGTCTGGAGATGACACTGTTTAGTGGATGCAGTGGATTTTCCATAATTGATAGGAGCCTGCTAAGCGCCCGTCGCTCTGCCACAGATGTCAAACTGTCCATATCCATGCCAACAATAGAGCCTGCCTTCCTCACCAGTTTGTCCAGGCGTGAGGCGTCTTTCTTCTTAATGCTGCCTCCCCAGCACACAACCGCGTAGAAGAGGGCGCTCGTCTCAACCTTCTGATAGAACATCTGCAGCATCTTACTGCAGATGTTGAAGGACGCCAGCCTTCTAAGGAAGTATAACCGGCTCTGTCCTTTCTTACACAGAGCATCAGTATTGGCAGTCCAGTCTAATTTATCATCCAGCTGCACTCCCAGGTATTTATAGGTCTGCACCATCTGCACACAGTCACCTCTGATGATCACGGGGTCCATGAGGGGTCTGGGCCTCCTAAAATCCACCACCAGCTCCTTGGTTTTGCTGGTGTTCAGGTGTAGGTGGTTTGAGTCGCACCATTTAGCAAAGTCATTGATTAGGTCCCTATACTCCTCCTCCTGCCCACTCATGATGCAGCCCACGATAGCAGTGTCATCAGCAAACTTTTGCACGTGGCAGGACTCAGAGTTGTATTGGAAGTCCGATGTATATAGGCTGAACAGGATCGGAGAAAGTACAGTCCCTTGTGGCGCTCCTGTGTTGCTGACCACAATGTCAGACGTGCAGTTCCCAAGACGCATATACTGAGGTCTGTCTTTAAGATAGTCCACGATCCATGCCACCAGGTATGAATCTACTCCCATCTCTGTCAGCTTGTCCCTAAGGAGCAGAGGTTGGATTGTGTTGAAGGCGCTAGAGAAGTCTAGAAACATAATTCTTACAGCACCACTGCCTCTGTCCAAATGAGAGAGGGATCGATGTAGCATATAGATGATGGCATCCTCTGCTCCCACCTTCTACTGATATGCAAACTGCAGAGGGTCGAGGGCGTGTTGAACCTGTGGCCTCAGGTGGTGAAGCAGCAGTCTCTCCATGGTCTTCATCACATGTGATGTCAGAGCAACAGGCCGGAAGTCATTCAGCTCACTAGGACGTGATACCTTTGGGACTGGGGTGATGCAAGATGTTTTCCAAAGCCTCGGGACTCTCCCCTGTTCCAGGCTCAGGTTGAAGATGCGCTGTAGAGGACCCCCCAGCTCCGATGCACAGACCTTCAGCAGTCGTGGCGATACTCCATCTGGACCCGCTGCTTTGCTGGCACGAAGTCTCCTCAGCTCTCTGCTCACTTGCGCTGTTGTAATTATGGATGGGGATGTCTCTCCTATGCTGGTATCAGCAGAAGGATGTGTGGAGGGTGCAGTACTCCTAGGTGAGAGTGAGAGTGGGTTAGGGTGGTCAAACCTGTTAAAGAAGTTGTGTATTTGGTTTGCTCTCTTCACATCTCTCTCGATGGTGGTACCCCGCTTCGAGCTGCAGCCAGTGATGATCTTCATCCCATCCCACACTTCCTTCATGCTGTTATTCTGCAACTTCTGCTCCAGCTTTCTCCTGTACTGCTCCTTCGCCGCCCTGAGCTGGACTCGGAGTTCCTTCTGCACGCGCTTGAGCTCATGCTGATCACTGCCTTTAAAAGCCCTTTTCTTCTGGTTCAAAAGGCCCTTGATGTCACTTGTAATCCATGGCTTGTTGTTAGCATAGCAGCGTACAGTTCTTACTGGAACTGCAATGTCCATACAGAAGTTGATGTAGTCAGTAGTGCAGTCAACAACTTTCTCAATGTTCTCACTATGTGATCCCTGCAGAATATCCCAGTCTGTAGTTCCAAAACATTCTCTCAGAGCCTTCTCTGCCTCCGGGATCCACTTCCTGAATGATCGTGTAGTTGTAGGTAGGACCCTCACTTTTGGTTTGTAGTGAGGCTGAAGCAGAACCAGGTTATGATCTGCTTTCCCAAGCGCAGGCAGCGGGGTGGCGCTGTATGCGTCTTTAACGTTTGCATACAGTAAATCAATAGTCTTATTTCCCCGGGTGTTACAGTCCACATACTGGGAGAAGGCAGGTAATGTTTTGTCCAGCGTCACATGGTTAAAGTCTCCAGCGATTAACACAAGCACCTCAGGGTGCTGCATTTGTAACTTAGCAACTGCAGAATGGATGATGTCACTCTCTGTCTCCACGTCTGCCAGAGGAGGGATGTACACGATGACAACAATGACGTGTCCAAACTCTCTGGGCAAGTAATAGGGACGCAAACTTATGGCCAACAGTTCGATGTCCCTGCAGCAAGTGGAGACTTTGACGTTGACATGTCCAGAGTTACACCCCCGTGTATTAACATAGAGAGCGAGTCCTCCTCCTTTGTGCTTCCCACAGGTATTTGCATCTCTGTCCGCTCTAACTGTGCTAAACCCGGGTAGCTCCACGTTAGCATCTGGGATGGTGGTAGTTAGCCACGTTTCACAAAAGCACAACAAACTGCATTCTCTGTAGGTTCTGACATTTTTCACCAGCGCAGCCAGTTCGTCGATCTTATTTGAGATTGAGTTCACATTCCCCAGAATCACAGAAGGCACCGAAGGCTTAAAACGCCACTTTCTCGCAAGCCGCTTCATTTTTAGCTTAGTGCCAGCTCTGCTGCCACGATACCGCCTTCTTACCTCGTCGGGTAAATAGGGAACCACACCGGCACTGGCATTTGTTCTCCGCACTCTAAGTTGAGTACTTGAATAGACGAGTCTCGGCGTGTAAAAATCCATGCCCACGTTGTAAAAGTAAGTATGTCCAGGGAACGAATCCACATAAAATAAAGTGATAGGATTATTATTGTAGAAACAGAACACACATGAAATACATGTGTTCCCAAATAACGATCTATTATTTTCATTCTAAAACTCCAGCACTTCACTCCCAGATAATCAAGGCATGAGCTGGGAGAACTTTGTGCATGTTCTGCGGTGTTGGGGGAATGGAATAGCAGGCTGCTTATTGCTTGTCTTAATCAGCATATTTACAGGACAAAAGATGCTGAGGGAGAGGTGTGAACGGATTTAAGGTGGGCCGGATCTATGAGTTTTTTCGTAGGCTCTGGTAATTCTAGTATTAATGAAGTTTAGTGGCTTACAGTATCAGAGCTGGAAGATGCAACAGCTTTTGATTAGAAAGTTTGACAGTGTTGTAAGTAAAATGGTGGTTTAATTGTGCTATAAAAACTAAAGGTGACTTGTTTTCATAAAAACTTACTGAAAGCACGATTTAAAAAATAATCCATAATAAAATGAAGTTGACAGAATATAAATAGTAAATTACAAAATGTAAAGTTCAGATAGAAAGCAATTTTTGATTGGTGGACATTTCTGTAAGCCACTGACACTTGAAGCAAAGATTGCTGAAACCTCATGTATGTCAAAACCTGTGTTTGTTATTAAACAAAACATAATAAATGACCACAGAGGTGCAAATGAAGTAAATAAAAAAAAGACAATCTGCTGTTCTATTGGATCTAACTGTAAAGTTCTTCACTCCTGTCTTTTTGATTGGATTAAATCATCTCCTCCTCCTAAGTTGTGCCTTTGTCTTGGTCAACATCAAGACTCCAGAGTTAATTACTTGTTTAGAAGGAATGTCTTTTAAACTCTACCAAGTTTGTACTTCAGATATCAGGTGATCTTTAAATCTCCAGGGCTACTAATTCACAGGGAAGTAACGCCAGACTAAGAGCTCTTCTTCTTGGACACTTAAAGTCTTCCAGGCCCGTTTGGGATTCCACTGCTGTCATCTGCTGAAGTTTCACCGACCACCTGCCAAACCTTCCTAGTGTCCCCATCTGCTTCTGGAATTTGTATATCTTGATCATCATTTGTGTAGCAGTAACATCAGCAAGTCTTATGGGCGCCTGTTTGGATGTGGCTTTCTGTCTCCCTCTAGCCTCCTGTCATGTACTCTGTGGCTGATGATACCTAAGCTGGCATAGTCCTGTAAAAGCTGGAAATCCCTTTGTGTATTAGTAATATTTTCTCTTCTGACTTCTTTTTTCATCACAAACATACTGTATTTTAAACAAAATAACCAGTTACATTTTTTTTCTCTACATTTTCATAGGTGCCAGAGTTTGTCAAGCGTGAACTTGAATTTATGCTCCTTTTAGAAGAGCTGCCAAGTGGAACTACAGAGAATGTTCTCAAGGCAAGAGCAGCTTGTTTCTTATTTCTTCCCTTCAAATAAAGCATTTTTATTGGTCTTTAGTCATAAATTCAATAATAGCATTTGATGGGGTCAAATAAAAAAATAAACTAAACAATGTAATTTAAAATATTGTAGTGTTGAAATGTTAATTGCTTCATGGTACAGAAATAAACATGGAAAATAACTATCAAACTGTGCAAAAGCAAATGAGGTGTATCCTTTTAATAATAAATTTCTTTTATACTTTGGGCGCTTAACAATTTGTTGAATATATTAAAAACAGTTCATTAAAATATTACTACAGGTAAACAAAACTTAAAAGAAAAAACTGCAGCACAGATATCAGCATTATACAGTGCATCCAGAAAGTATTTACAGCGCATCACTTTTTCCACATTTTGTTATGTTACAGCCTTATTCTAAAGTGGATTAAATTCATTTTTTTCCTCAGAATTCTACATACAACACCCCATAATGACAACATGAAAAAAGTTTACTTGAGGTTTTTGCAAATTTATTAAAAATAAAAAAATTGAGAAAGCACATGTACATAAGTACTCACAGCCTTTGCCGTGAAGCTCGAAATTGAGCTCAGGTGCATCCTGTTTACCCTGATCATCCTTGAGATGTTTCTGCAGCTTAATTGGAGTCCACCTGTGGTAAATTCAGTTGGTTGGACATGATTTGGAAAGGCACACACCTGTCTATGTAAGGTCCCACAGTTGACAGTTCATGTCAGAGCACAAACCAAGCATAAAGTCAAAGAAACTGTCTGTAGACCTCCGAGACGGGATTGTCTCGAGGCACAAATCTGGGGAAGGTTACAGAAAAATTTCTGCTGCTTTGAATGTCCCAATGAGCACAGTGGCCTCCATCATCCGTAAGTGGAAGAAGTTCGAAACCACCAGGACTCTTCCAAGAGCTGGCCGGCCATCTAAACTGAGCGATCGGGGGAGAAGGGCCTTAGTCAGGGAGGTGACCAAGAACCCGATGGTCACTCTGTCAGAGCTCAAGAGGTTCTCTGTGGAGATAGGAGAACCTTCCAGAAGGACAACTATCTATGCAGCAATCCACCAATCAGGCCTGTATGGTAGAGTGGCCAGATGGAAGCCACTCCTTAGTAAAAGGCACATGGCAGCCCACCTGGAGTTTGCCAAAAGGCACCTGAAGGAGTCTCAGACCATGAGAAAGAAAATTCTCTGGTCTGATGAGACAAAGATTGAACTCTTTGGTAGAAATGCCAGGCGTCACGTTTGGAGGAAACCTGGCACCATCCCTACAGTGAAGCATGGTGGTGGCAGCATCATGCTGTGGGGATGTTTTTCAGCGGCAGGAACTGGGAGACTAATCAGGATAAAGGGAAAGATGACTGCAGCAATGTACAGAGACATCCTGGATGAAAACCTGCTCCAGAGCGCTCTTGACCTCAGACTGGGGTGACGGTTCATCTTTCAGCAGGACAACGACCCTAAGCACACAGCCAAGATATCAAAGGAGTGGCTTCAGGACAACTCTGTGAATGTCCTTGAGTGGCCCAGCCAGAGCCCAGACTTGAATCCGATTGAACATCTCTGGAGAGATCTTAAAATGGCTGTGCACCGATGCTTCCCATCCAACCTGATGGAGCTTGAGAGGTGCTGCAAAGAGGAATGGGCGAAACTGGCCAAGGATATGTGTGGCAAGCTTATGGTATCATATTCAAAAAGACTTGAGGCTGTAATTGCTGCCTAAGGTGCATCAACAAAGTATTGAGCAAAGGCTGTGAATACTTATGTACATGTGATTTCTCAGTTTTTTTTATTTTTAATAAATTTGCAAAAACCTCAAGTAAACTTTTTTCACGTTGTCATTATGGGGTGTTGTGTGCAGAATTCTGAGGAAAAAAATGAATTTAATCCATTTTGGAATAAAGCTGTAACATAACAAAAGGTGGAAAAAGTGATGCGCTGTGAATACTTTCTGGATGCACTGTACAAAGGTTTTACCATCCATGGAACAAAGGTTATTACATGGCTCGTTAAGACCACCAGCATCAGAGGATTGGAGTATAATGATGAAAGATGTTACTGCTGCAGTGAACCATAAGGTCAGCTAAATGTTTGTAGGTCGAACAAATTAGTTCATTTCTTTTCAGCCCTACTCAGTCTCTAAAACCCAACCTTGAAGTGTTGGTGACTTCATGGCTGCTGATTGGTTTTGGCCTATGATGTCATCATGCAGCTGACAAAACTATAATGAAAATATTTTTCTTGTTTGCAGCCCTTTAGATGTTAATAGTAGTGCTTCTGTTTCAGTGACTTTCATAACTGTGGAGTATAGTAGCCCCCTTCCTGTAACAGACCTTGTTTAGTCAATTTTGAATGCATAGTGAACAAAATCTTAACTGCCTTCTGCCCAGATGTTAGACAACCCCATAGAATTGTGTTTTATCTGTGACAGAGCGAAAAAAAAGTACTGAATCATATAACAGAATTTCTTATTTTTTCTGCATACCATCTGAACGCTATTATTGACATTTAAAACATACAGGCAGGAAACACTTTTAACGTAAGCATCAACAGCAGATTTTAGGATGAATGTCCCCTTTATTGTGGTATACTGTACAGTGGGAATCCATTTTTAGGTAGGTATTCACCACTAATGAAAGCTGACTAGAAGAAAAATCGGCAGCAACAGGAATCCTCATGCAGCATGGGAAGCTGCTGTTAGAGCACTTAGTACAAACAAATTGAGACTGTATTTCAAATTAACAATCAGGATTCTGTTTAAGGGGGTTTCACATGTTTTTTTTTTTTTTTGAATATTAGCAAAAATAAATGTAGTTGAGTATATCTTGAGGTCTTACATGTGCCACTGTTGCTTAACACTAGTCAACTGAAAAATCATGCTGCTGAAGTTTTTTTGTGCACTATGGTAAATGTGTACAGTTTCTCCCTTGAATTCATTGAGGTTAGGGGCGCAGTACCCCCATGAATACAAAAATTCACAAAATGTTTTGGGCCAATAATTGCTGTATATTTTAAGTTTATTGCACTACAAAAATTCAAAAAGTTGCAAGAAACGCAACATAGAATGATAGTTGCAGCAAGCAATTCACGTGTGTAAGACTGGCTGCTGAGACAAAGATGCGTGGCGTCTCCCAAAGTGTGTAGTTCAGAAGTTTGTTTGTTTTTTTTTTTTTTTTTTTTTTTTTTTTTTTTTAGTGAACTGTAAATTTTTATTAGCAACAAAAATACTTAATTTGTAGAAGTTGGGAATGCTCCCAGATAAAGACGTTTTCCTGCCCTTCGCGCAACAGTATCAGTTGCTGACTGTGAATCAAAAGGTCATGAGTTCGATCCTCCACGACTCCCTTTGGGGCAGAGTGGTGGCTGTTGAGGCTAAGGATCTGTGCTGGTATCCCGAAGGTTGCTGGTTCGAATCCCCGTCACTGCCAAAAAGAGATCCTACTCTGCTGGGCCCTTGAGCAAGGCCCTTAACCTTCAATTGCTCCAGTGGCGCTGTACAATGGCTGACCCTGCGCTCTGACCCCAAGGGGTATGCGAAAACTAACACATTTCTAATACAAGAAATTGTATAAGGCGAAATAAAGAACAAAAAAAAAACAAGCAGGCACAGGACAAGAACATAAATCCAGAGAGACTGTAATCCACTGGGTGTAATTGTAAACCAGTTGATACAAAAAGACCCCATCAATTGCAATCCTGCAGGCTTGTAATGACTAGCTTTTAAAAATTGTGCCCTCATCTTTTACCCAGCAGCTCTAGCAGCAACCACTGAAGCTTCCCAATGATTGTGGGAATGTTTTGCAGTCCATCTAAGCAGCCGGGCTACAGCATTTTCTGCAGTTTTCTGCAATTAATTTCCATCCATCCATCCATTTTCCAACCCGCTGAATCCGAACACAGGGTCACGGGGGTCTGCTGGAGCCAATCCCAACCAACACAGGGCACAAGGCAGGAATCAATCCCGGGCAGGGTGCCAACCCACCGCAGCACACACACAAACACACCCACACACCAAGCACACACTAGGGCCAATTTAGAATCGCCAATCCACCTAACCTGCATGCCTTTGGACTGTGGGAGGAAACCAGAGCGCCCGGAGGAAACCCACGCAGACACGGGGAGAACATGCAAACTCCACACAGGGAGGACCCGGGAAGTGAACCCAGGTCTCCTAACTGCGAGGCAGCAGCGCTACCACTGCGCCACCGTGCCACCGCAATTGATTTCAAAACTCACAAAATAATTTCCATTTAATTATTAATGACAAACCCACGAATTGCAAGGGATGACTTATATTTGTATTATTTGTTTATTACAAACTCTCTCAAAGGCATCAATAGAGAAGACCCAGCCGACTTCTTTCAACTAAATGGAGAGTCCTGTACCTGAGGATTGTGGTGTAAATTAAGGAGAAGTGAATTTTAGACTGAAGCCAGGGAGCACTTCTTTACTCAAAAAGCTGGGAGAATTGGAAACAAGCTACCAAATTATGTCACTGATGCTGAACCTTGACAGCCTTTTAGAAGTCTCTTAACTATTCGCTAAACAAATGAGCTTGATGGGCTGGTTGGACTCCTCTTGTTTGTCAAAGTGCTGATGTTCTTATGAACCAGTTGTTTTAAATAATGTTTATTTGTGGTAATTGCAGATGTGTTGTTAATACATGTCAGAGCTATTTTGGACCCTGGTTATACATTTTTTTTATTGTTTTGTAGCACAGATTTGCTTTATTGTTCTCAACTTTAAATAATTTGGGTATTTTTTCCTAAATAGTGTATAAGAGAGGTGTATCACATCCTTAGTGAGTTGAAGAGAAAGACACGCATGTTGTTATCATTTAGTAAAGGCTATATAAACATTTTTCCAGTTTAAAATTAAATCTTGTGATATTTTATGCAACAACTGTCAACAAAACCAATGTTTATTAAATAATTTTTCTTTCTTCTTACAGGAGTTCCACCTTGCATTTTTGCATATTCATAGTCCTCATATAATACAAGAGAGAAAAAGGGAGTATTGGAGCAGACCCCTAAGTGCAGAGACTACCTTGTGTTTGCAGGCCTTGTTAGAGAAGGTGCCAAGACTTGCTCAGGCACTGATTGGGCACTTGCTGACTGATGGGTCAGAGAGTGTACATGTGGAGCACAACTTTTTACTTCAAAAACTTTTCACTGAATTCCTGCAGGACTCATTGAACAGACTGGCATCTGTCCATCATTCCTCAATCTCATTTGAGCAAAGGACAACTATTGAAAATGTTTACTCAGTACTATCTGTCATGCATGTCGACCCTGATCGTCAGGCAGCACAACTACGGACTTTATGTGAGTCTCTGTTTGACGCTACTTGGGGAGAGGCTGGCTTTCTTTGTGAGGAGAGAATTCTGGCCTGCTTGCTTCGTCCAGGAAACTATGCTTTGGTCAATTTATATAGCAGTGTAGCCTCAAAAATGAGGAAAGGAAAGCTGCTACAACAAACATCATGTAAGTATGACTTGAGCACCTCAGTTTTTTATTATTATTATTATAACTTCCACGCCAGTAGTTTCAAATCACTTTCATTTGTATTCATTTGCACATCCATTTGTATTATCAATGAGGTTTTATATGGAATAGTCCACAAAACGTCTTGAAACAAACACACAACCTGTGAAACCCAGAAACGCCTTTTATTATCTATACAGGTATCCTATGCAAAGCATATATTGCTAAACATCCTGCAGATTATTTTTCATCAATGTTCAGAAAAAATAAACATCTAGTCCAAGTAATCCTTCAAAGCAACCGCATTCCTCTAGCTTAAAACAGAAAACCTAACATCTGAAATTACTTCAGGCCAGTGGGTCTGACATCACTGGTTATGAAACCGGGTTTATTAGATCCATTTTAATTTGCATACCAGTCTAATAGAGGTACAGAGGGTGCAATTTTTACTTTACGTCATTTATTATATAACCACTTGGAGATCATCTCGTAAGGCTCTTGCTTTTAACCTTCTCCTCCACCCCACCTTCTTGCAGAGAGACTTATAAATTATCTTAATTTGAACTTAAATTTGGTAGCTGATTGACTCTTTAAAAGACAGGAGTCAAAGAGTGATGGTGGTGTCTCTCTGACATGCTGTCCTCATCCACAGGGTCCCCTCAGGGCTGTGTTTTTTTTTTTTTCACCTCTTTTGTAATTCCTCTACACTAATGTATTGTCGCAGTAAATTTTTAAATCTGATGACGTGATGATTGTTAGTCTACTAAATTAGAATCAAACCCATCACTGTTTAGTGGCAGATGATTTTGTTAACTGGTGTGAGGAGTCTTTTCTACATCTAAACATGGCAAAAACCAAGGAACTTATAATAGATTTCAGAATAAACTCTATTCACTCTCAAGATACATTCATCACAGATCAGGCAGTGGGGATTATTGACAGTCGTAAATATAACTAGCAGCTCCTCGCGCGTATTAGTGAAAAAGGACAGTGAGGAGGGCCAAACCCGGCTCCCCACTCCTGACATCATGTTTCCCTCTCCCCTGGGCCCACAGCCTCTGTCTTGGATTAGTGCGAATATATTGCTCCTGCAAGAGAACTATGATTCTTAGCACGATGAGAGAAGTCGCAATATCAACTGGAATGTTCAAGCAAACTATAGAAACCAATGGATCTAAATCCATTAAGTAGTTCTCTCGTGAAAAGCAGACAGACAGACAGAAAGAAGTTGGAATTTTATTTATTTATTTAATATATATACTAGCAAAATACCCGCACTTCGCAGAGGAGAAGTAGTATGTTAAAGAGGTTATGTAACCATATACAGTATATACATATATATATATATATATATATATATATACATATCTACATATATATACATATCTACATATATATATATATATATATATATATATATATATATATATATATATATATATATATATATATATATATATATATATATATATATATATATATATATATACACATCCATATATATATATATATATATATATATATATATATATATATATATATATATATATATATATATATATACACATCCACATATATATATACATATATATATACACATACATACACAGACACATACATAGTGCGTTGTAACACGGGCTGTGATTGTTACATGGGAGGGAGACGACAAATCACAGCTTCCCGCTTTCTAATCGGGCCTGTGATTGGTGCTTTGACGGATGCCCAGATCCCACAGTATGTCCCCTTAGGAGAGGCATTAGGCGAGTGTAATTGAATAGCGGTGCTGCAAGTTTAGCTTTATACCTGTTTTTAAGGCTTATTGACTGAAAGGGGCTTTCATGAAAAAAGTTCGGGCTTTGCTACAGGATACACCCTCCACAAGTTAAGGAAGTAAAAATAAAGGTATATATTTCTGTTTTATTTAAACCTTTTAAGTTTGTATGCGGGCGGTATGGTGGCGCAGTGAAAGGTGCCTGTTAGGAGATCCGGTTCGCTTCCCTGCGTGGAGTTTGAATGTTCTCCCCGTGTCTGTCTGGGTTTCCTCCGGGTACTCCGGTTTCCTCCCACAGTCCAAAGACATGCAGGTTAGGTGCATTGGCGATTCTAAATTGTCCCTGGTGTGTGTGGGTGTGTGCACCCTGCGGTGGGCTGGCACCTTGCCCGGGGTTTGTTTCCTGCCTTGTGCCCTGTGTTGGCAGGGATTGGCTCCTGTATTTAGGATATAGCGGGTTGGATAATGGATGGATGGACATTTGTATGCATAGCCCCATTTGCCCGTTTTCATTTTTTTTCTTTCTTCAGTAATATTTCAGCAAACCCGGAGCTTGTCAGTTCAAATCCTGGTACTGACACCACTGTGTGACCCTGAGGAAGTCAATTCACCTGCCTGTGCTGCAAAAAACAAAAGTAATATAACAAATTGTACCTCAGATGTTGCAAGTTGCTGGAATAAAGGCATAAGTCAAATAGATAAATATGTATTATACACATAGGAACTATTCATTTATTTTCAGTTAAGTCATCTGCAGCAAACCTTTATAAATGAGGGTTTCTCCTTTTTAGATAGTGCAAACTGTTTCTTCTTCATTGAGGTTTTCTCTTGAAGAGCTTCTTTCATTTCATTGAAAATTAAAGCAGCAGCTGCCAAAATTTGTAGCTTTCTTATTAATTTTTCAACATTGTGTAAAATAACTTTATAAAGTAACATAAAAGGTTTAAATACTGGTTATCCTTTTACACTAAAATATTACTAAAGAGATACAAAAAAGTAAAATGCATATGTTGTTTTTCTTTAAGGAGATTAAATATTACTGAAGAAAGAAAAGAAAAAAAAAACTAAAACAGTCAAATGGGGCTATGCATACGAACTTAAAAGGTTTAAATAAACAGAAATATATACCTTTTATTTTTACTTCCTTAACTTGTGGAGGGTGTATCCTGTAGCAAAGCCCTAACTTTTTTCGTGAAAGCCCGTTTCAGTCAATAAGTCTTAAAAACAGGTGTAAAGATATTGACAATAAGCTACGCAAACCCACCAAGACATGGAATCGTTTAAATCAAGGCGCGAGTCGAAAAACACCATCCCATACTATTAGTTAACGATTAACACATTTCTATATGTATTGTAAGCATACAATACAACTGATAATATGTTGCGCTTATTTATCTGGTGTATCGACATTTTTGCGCATTTAACGGCTGAAATCCAACGTGGTTTGTGCCCTTCAGAATGAAAAGAGTTTGCATTTACCTTTTTAATAAAAGGCGAGCTTTTAAGCCTGAGAAATCACCCCGTAAATGCACACGTTTAATTGCACATGTGTTAATATGTATGCTTACACACTGTTTCTTCTTCATTGAGGTTTTCTCTAGCATGTAGATCGGGGTAATTACATTCACGGCATTCGTAGTCTGAATCACAATCTGATTGTATGGGTGGTTACCTACCAGGTAACGCTTATGGTTGGCCAGCAAGTCAGCTAACATCAGCCACGGTGCCTTTAGTTGTGAG